>NC_056741.1:1976654620-1976837120 GCF_019279795.1 Protopterus annectens | reverse complement strand
CACTGCTGTCTTGGCAAACAGTCAAGCCGCTGTTTTAAATCTGTCCATTTATATATCTAATCGAAGTAATAAATGAAGTATCAGTTATAGAATTTTTATCACTGGGTCGATGGAACCTTGATCTAATTTTAAGCATAATACCCCGGACACTTACTTATATAGAATATACATTTAGACTATGATTTTTTAAACATTTTTATTAAATCATAACATTTTAAACTGTAGCATATGTTTACAAACATCGATAAAAAGAAAATAAACCATAAAAGCAGTTTCCAGTGTTATGCAGAAAATAGAAACAAACAATTTTCAGTCCAACATTAAACTGGATCAATTATTAATTCCGGCCTTTCCATTAAACCTCACTCCTCCTGCGCATTATTCTGCATGCTTTGTTCCCACAGATTCCTTTATTTATATCAAATTTGCTCTTTTCCCTTTCTAAAGATAATGCCTTCCAGTTTATCTCCTTTACAATATCCAGAAAGTACAGTTTTGTACCTACCATAAATGTAGATGTCCGATAGGTATGCATCTGCAGTCCTAACATATGGGTTGTCCTGCCTCAGGCAGCCCCTCGGTCGGCCGGATTCCAAAGTCTGGGTCTGGCCTCGGCTGATGTCGCACTTCACCCGACGTCACAGCTGCTGGGGTATAAAGGCATCAGCCGACGCCATTTTCCTCAGTGTTTCTTGCCCCAGATGCCAGGTGCCCTCTAGGAAGGCTAAATTTGGATAAATGCAAATAATTCCAAACAGTAGAGAGCAAAAAAAATATATATATATATATATATATATATATATATATATACATATATACATATATACAAACAAATACACCAAAATAGATTCCCCCAGCTAGCTAAAAGAGGGGTAAATACCCTAGGAATACCACAGAGGGGAAGGAGGGTGGGTAATCCTGACTGCAGATGCATACCTATCGGACATCTACATTTATGGTAGGTACAAAACTGTACTATGTCCTTCAAGGATGCATCTGCAGTCCTAGCATATGGGTAGAATACCATAGCCAAACTGGGGGAGGAGGCACTAAGATAAAGATGGTGCAGTTAAGATCCCTTGCAAAACAGCAGTTGCAAAACCTGCTCGGGATCTGGAGTATAAGGGAAGATTATAATGCTTAGCAAATGTATGCACGGAGCTCCAAGTAGCAGCTTCTAAAATGTCTTTGGTAGCCACTCCTCGTAGGAAAGCTGTAGTGGTGGCTGTAGCTCTTGTGGAATGAGGTCTGATATTTTCAGGAGTTGTCTTTCCATGAAAAGAGTAACAAAATCGAATGCAATTTCCTATCCATTTTGAGATGGTCTGTTTTGAAATTGCTTTTCCTTGCATTCCTGTTGCATATGCTACCAGAAGCTGGTCAGTTTTTCTGTTGGTCTTAGTTTTGTCCAGATAGTAGCGTAATTGTCTGTGCACATCCAAGGTATGTAGCAGTCTTTCCCCCCTATTCTGTGGGTTGGGGAAGAATGTAGGTAAATGAATCGCTTGGTTCAATTATACTCTGGAGACCACTTCTGGCATAAAGGTAGGGTTAGTTCTGAGAGAGACTCTATCCTGATGGAAGATAAGGAAGGGTTGTACTGCCATTAATGCCTGTAACTCAGATACCCTTCTTGCTGAAGTGATTGCTAGCAGGAAAGCAGTTTTCCAAGACAAGAACTGTAAATCTGCTGTTGCTGCTGGTTCAAAAGGAGGAAGTGTTAACTTTTCCAGCACAAAGTTGAGATCCCATGTAGGTAAAGGTGGTTTCCTTGGAGGTTTTACATTTTTGATTCCTCTCAAGAACTGCCTGAGTAGAGGATGAGAGAAGACAGGAGGATCCATGTTGTATTCTGCTGAAATTGCTGATGCATGAATCTTAATGGAGGAGTAGGACAGGCCCTTGTGGAACAGTTCTGCCAAGGATTCCAGGATGTGTGCTATGTTTGCCAATGAGACATTTTCTCCCTTTGCTGCACTCCAAATGAGGTATCTTTTCCACTTGGCTGAATAAGTTTTCCTTGTGGAGGGTCTGCGTGCCTCCAGGATAATGTCCTTAACCCTCTGAGATAAATCTGGGTTATTTTGTTTTATGCAATATTCCAAGCAGCTAACTGCAGTGTTTTCAAGTTTGGATGTAGGATCTTGTAGTTGTTCTGAGTTAGAAGTAAGGGACATAGAGGTAGAGGCCATGCGTGTGTCCGAGACATGCTTCTCAGTAGCGGGTACCAATGTTGCCTCGGCCAGTCTGGAGCTATCAGGATTACCCTTGGCTGATCCTCTTTGATCTTCAGTAGGACTTTGTACATCAAAGGAAGAGGTGGGAATGCATATGCTGTCAGGTTTTTCCAGCTGAAGGAAAGGGAGTCCACCCTCCAAGCAAGTGGGTGGTATGCTCTTGTGCAGAATTTCTTCAATTGGTGGTTGTGTGGGGAGGCGAACAGGTCTATCTCTGGTAGTCCCCATTTCTTTGTTATGGCTTTGAAGATATCTGGATGCAGCATCCATTCGTGAGCATCCGTGGTAGTTCTCCTTAAGGTGTCTGCTAGTGAGTTTTCTTTTCCTGGTACAAATCTGGCCTGAAGTTGAATGTTGAGATTCAGGGCCATATTCCACAGGTCCATTGCCATCCGGCATAGAGGATATGAGTGTGTACCTCCCTGTTTGTTGATGTACCACACGACTGTGGTATTGTCCGTCCTTATCAGCAGGTGACCTTGTAGAAGGAGTGGTCTGAATGCCTGGATCGCATGTTTCACTGCCAGCATCTCCTTTAGATTTATGTGTAGATTCAGCTGGTCTTGGGTCCATAGGCCTTGTATACACTTGTCCACCATGTGTGCCCCCCAGCCTAGGTCTGAGGCGTCCGTGGTGATGGTCTGGCTTGGATGAGGTTTGTGGAAAGGCAATCCTCTGTTCAACTGACAGGCCTGAGCCCACCACAGGAATTCTTGCTTCAGGCATGGAATTATTGGAATCTGGGCTTCTAGACTGTGCTTGTGTTGAGACCATACATTCCTTAGGTACCATTGCAACTTTCTCATATGCAGCCTGGCATGCGGAATCAATATTATGCAGGATGCCATGTAACCCAGGGCTTGCAGGACTTTCCTTGCAGTAAGCTGAGTTTGTGTTGTTAATGTCATGAAATAGACTGGTAGTTGCTTTTGTTTTTCTTCTGTGAGAAAAGCCATCTGAGTTGATGTATCCAGTTCTGCACCCAAGAATGTTATCCTTTGGGATGGTACTAGTCTTGACTTTTGCATGTTGACTGTGTATCCCAAGGCTTGCAGCAGTTGTATGACCTTTTCCAAATCTTTTGTTAATTTTGCCTTGTTGTCCGCTTGTATTAGGCAGTCGTCCAGGTATGGGTAAATTTGAATTCCCTGGAGCCTGCAATGAGCAATTACTGATGCCAGGCATTTCGTGAATACTCTGGCCGCAGTAGATAAGCCAAAGGGCAATGCTGAGAATTGATAATGCTCTGATCCTGCAAGAAATCTGAGGTGTCTTCTGCAATCTGGTCGTATAGGGACGTGCAGGTATGCCTCCTTGAGATCTAGAGTCACCAGCCAAGACTCCTTGCCCAGCATGGGAAGAAGTTGCTGGAGGGTCAGCATTTTGAATTTTGGAACAATGAGGTATGTGTTCAGTACGGACAAGTCAAGAATAGGTCTCCATTGATTTTCTTTTCTTGGTACAAGGAAAAGCCTGGAGTAAAATCCTTGGCCTTGTTCCATAGGCGGTACCTTTTCTATAGCTCTCATCCTTAGTAAGTTGTTGATTTGTCTTAGAGCGTCTGTTTTTTTTTTTTTTTTTTTTTGGCTTGGTGGTAGGTTTGGCATTCCTCTCTTTTCTGGTAGAGTGTGGAAGTGAAACCTGTAGCCCTTGTCTATTGTTTGTAAAGTCCATTTGTCTCCTGTAATGTAATGCCAGTTGTCGGAAAATAAGGCTAGTTTTCCGCCCAAGGGTGCTTCCAGTTGTTCCCTGGTAGGCGGAACCAGAGCCAAGTCATTGTGTCTGCCCTGTGGAAGTGGTTGTAGTTGAATCTGTGGCAGTACTTCTCTGGTTGGTAGGTTGCCACTGACGTCCCCTGTAGGCACCCCTAGATTGACCTCTGCCTCTTGGGCGTCTATTTCTACCTCTCTGTGCTCTGGAGTTGTCTGGAAAGGACCAATTCTTCGAAGGCCAATTTCTGCTAAACCTCGGAGGTTGGACCTGTAAGAAATCCTTGACTGTTTGGACAGATTTTGCTTTTTCTTCCACCTTCTTTAGAACCTCCTGTGCAGGGGAGCCAAACAAACTTTGTTTCTCCATAGGAGCATCTAGTAGTTTTGACTTAACATGGTCTGGTAAGGATTGTTCTTTTAACCAGGCATGCCTTCGAATCACTGTTCCAGTCATAGCTGATCTAAAGGAAGCCTCCAGTGCATCATAGCCACATTTTAAGAAATGGTTACTGACCTGCTGAGAGTTATGTACCAAATCCTGAAGGGACTTGCGGTCTATAGGTTCAGGAGAGGATAGTTTTTTATTTAGCTGGTCTAACAAAAATTCCTGGTACTGAATCATGTGAAATTGACAGTTTAAGGCCCTGGCCGAAAGAGTAGCAGAAGTATAAACCTTTTTACCCCATCTCTCTAATGCTCTAGATTCCCTTTCAGAGGGAAGAGGGTTTTTGGCAGAGGCAGCTGCCACACCTTTAGGGCCCTGTGAAATGGTTTCAGGGTCTGCAACAGGAGCCTTATACAAATGGTAGTGTGTGTCCGGGACCCTGTAATATCCGTCAGGCTTGGCAGGGGCCGGAGGAAGAGAATCAGGGGCAGTACAGGCATCATTATATGCATCATCAACAACTGTTAGTACTGGAGGAATGGCTAAAGGCCTGTGCTGAGGTAAGTGTAAAAAAGTCCTTAGCCTTTTCCTTGAATCTGAAAAATCCTGGCCCTGCCATTGGAAGTGTTCCCTCATAGCATGTAAGGTTTCCCCAAAAGAAAATTCTCCAGGAGGAGAAGCAGAAGGAATGGAGTCTTCTGCATCAGAATCCTCATAAGGAGAATATGGGCCTTCCTGAGGGTCTGAAATATCTGAGTCATCCGAGGAATAGTCTGTAGAGACAGGTTCCGGGGGTTCAGTCCTAGGCCTCTTATCTGGAGGAGGCTGAGAGGCCCTGTCTGGGTGAGGTTGGGATCCCCTGATCAAAGAAATGAGATCCTCAGCCAGGCTGAGTATTTGGGAACTAGAGGTAGGCCTATGTGAGGGAGTTTTAGCAGGTAAGGCCTTAGAAGATTTAGCTGCTTTAGCCCTGGAAAAAGCCTTGATAGACATAGAAGCAGGGGGTCTAGCAGCCCCACGTGCAGGGGTAGATATGTCTAAAGGAATAGTGTCTGACAATTCCTGGGTGCCTGCTTCTGTAGCCGTAAATTCAGTAGCAGATTCAGCCATGCTCTGTGAGGCCTCGGCTATCGGAGGCATGCTTTCGGCGAAGGAAGAACCGAGGACTCTGTTTCAGCGAAACCGAGACACTCGCGGTTGGCCTAACCGTGGTTTCAGCGAAACCGCGGACCGCGAGTGTCGGTCCTTTTCCTTGCGCTTTTTAGCTAATTGTGTAGTCGAGTCTCCGACGGCATTTTGTATGCAATAGCGGGACCAAAAAACTCCTCTGCAAACTCCGACCGACGTCTAAGCGTCCGTCGGTTGAAGGAAGCACAGGCTAGACAAGCTGATACGTCGTGGTCTGGGCCTAAGCAAGGAAGGCAATAAGAGTGGAAATCCTTATGAGGTATTTGTTTCCCACAAGTTAAACAATTATTTACTTTGTCTGACATCGGCTGAGGCAAGAAAGAGTCCCCAACGGGGTACTTAGCTTTTTTAGAAGTCTTCGGTAGTAGAAATCTCTGGATCTGACCGACCGGCACTTGCGAACAGCTTCTGCTTCGGGCACCGCACGGCAAGAAAGACTGAGGAAAATGGCGTCGGCTGATGCCTTTATACCCCAGCAGCTGTGATGTCGGGTGAAGTGCGACATCAGCCGAGGCCAGACCCAGACTTTGGAATCCGGCTGACCGAGGGGCTGCCTGAGGCAGGACAACCCATATGTTAGGACTGCAGATGCATCCTTGAAGGACATCTTACTTCACATTTGGAATAGATTTAGATTTCCATTTTCTAGGAATCTGTCAGCCAATAACAAACTCAATTGGTAACTGTCATGTGACAGCACTTTCAATGAGTTTCAAGTGATCGAAAAGAAAAAAATGGATGGAACATCTTTCACTGACAGTGGAATCTTTTTCCAGGTGTTGTGTAACTTAAGAATAGGTATGTGGAAGGGGACCAAAAAAAAAATAAGTTACATAGTTACATAAGAGATTCAACAAAAGTTTCATTCATTTCTTTTCAATCAAATCAGCACTCAGTGAAAGTGCCGCCAATCAATGTGTCCAACTTAAAAAGGCCTTACATCTTTCTAAGCAATTCAGATCCTATATCCCAGCTCAGAAGAAACATTTCTTAATTACAACTCTTTGTCCCCCAAAACTTTGAGAAAGTACTCAGCTAGGAAGTTAAATCTGCCAAATCATTACATTCACAAAACATACGTTTCAAATTACCTCTCTCTTCTCCACACACCTTCAATATTTGCTATCTACCAGAGGAAAAATCCTCTCAAGTTTACTTGGGATATAAAAATACCTATGCAAACACTTCCTCCTTGTTCTAAGGAGTGAATTAGCTTATCACACTTACTGAAGTATTATCCCCACAACACAACGCCTCCACTTGGTAAAAATAGACATGAACTATCAACAAGACTAAGGGTACTCAACATTTTTTCCACTGTTTACATCTTGGTATCTATATCCATACTCACGATAAGATCTTGAACAACAATACTCTTAACAGTAGATAACAAAAGAGATCAGTGTTGCAGTATCCTCACTTATGGGACATATCCTGTCAAGGATACTGTACATCCAACCAGTCTACAAAAGCTTAAGCACCTTCCTCCTCATACTCTATATCCTACCTGTGAACTATGAGAAACAGTACGTTAGTACTCAAGGGCTGTATGTGCAAGAAAATCCTGAGATTTCTTGCCTCACAGAAAAAGACTGAGGCTAATAGTCATAACAGGATAATCACAGACAGAAGGAGAGAGAGATTGTGAGAAACTAGGAGATCCACCTCAGCCAAGAGGGAAAGGAGAAAGCAGGAATGGAAGGAGGATGTATATACTGCAAAAGTGATTTATCTGAACTTCTACTTTTATGTTAAGACCTTATACAACTGTACTATGTTATGTTCTTTATTAAGACTGCTATTGCAGTACTCCACAATAATGACACAAATCCCGCTGCTTTTAGGAGATAGGGGTGGAGGCTGAAGCAGTACAACTGGAGTACAGCAAGCCTTGAAGAATGGTCCAAGCAAAACCTGCTCTAGTTCTGAAAAAGGCATCTATTTTGTAGTGTTCTGTGAAAGTGTAAACCGAAGACCAGGTGGCTGCCGACCAGAACAGACTTGTAATTTAAACTTCTGAAGAAGTTTTGTGACACAACCTTATACCTGGTGGAACTGGCTTTCACTTGTCCCTTAAGGAATCTGCCACAAAATGAGTAACAAAAAAGTGGAAAGGGAAATCCACATGGAAATGATCAGTTTAGTGACTGGTACACCTAACTTCTTTCCTTCACAGGAGATAAAAAGTTGGTCAAACTTTATAATTTTATTTATTTATTTTTTTTAACAAAGAATCTCAGTTGTATGTAGGCATCTAGCAAATGAAGAATTATTTCTCCTTTATTTTGGAAGACTGGGAAAATAGGATGGAAGTTCAATGGAATGATTTAGAGACAAACTTAAGGAATAAAGGAAGGGTTAAATTCTGAGGGTGACCTTGTCCACTTTAAGATAGAGGAAGAACACATAAGTCTAACTCAAACTCTCTTGGCTGAGGTATGGGCAATTAAAAAATGTGTTGCTAAGTTAAGAATTTCAACAAAGCAGGTACAGAAGGAGAAAGGGCTTTTTTTTTTCTTCCGGAAAGTAATTCAGGTCCCAAGGAGAGGGGGGATTAGTTTCCTATGGGGCCTGATGTAGGATACTTGTAAGAAACTGACATCAAAGAAATAAGGATCAATAGGCAGATAAGCCATGACTGACAACTGTCCTTTAACAGAAATGAATGCTAAACCTAAGGGAAACAGCTCATACAAACATCTCAGTATCACTGGGACCCCCACATAAGAAAGGTCCTCTACTGCAACATCACACAGAAAACCCCCCTTTGGAATGAAAATAAAGAAAGGCAAAGCATAAAAGAGCTTCTCTTTCCATGGAAAAGAAAAGGCATCCATTCTCCAGGCTTCCTTGCAAGGGGCTCTGGTACAAAAAAGCTTCAGTGGCTTGCTTAGAGTGGCGGTAACAAAAAGTCTATTTAAGTAGTTCTCCATTGGTGGGGAAGTCTGAAGGGCAACTTCTGGATTCAACACCCATTCACGAGGGTCTGGCTTCGGACCTGCTCAAACAGTCTGACATTGTGTTCTGTGGGAATGTAAACAGCCTGAAGGACGAGACTGTATTGAACAGACAGCCCCCCAGCAAGTCTGCAGAGGGAATAAATCTTTGTTTACCCATTTGTTGATATACCACATGACACTAGTATTCTTTCACATTTTAAGTGGTCCTGGGTTCCAAAGATGATATGAAGGCATACATTAAGGCTATAATTACCTTAATCTTTACATGCTTGTTTTTGTCACGGATGGCCCAAGCTCCCAAAAATTTGATACATTTCTAACAATCTCCATTCCCCAAAATGTAAAACCTCTGGCATCTGTTGATATCATCTGCTTGGGTTGGAATGAGAAAAGGAACCCAAGGACTGACTGTCACCTGGCTGAGCCACAAAAAAAAAAAAAAATCTTTCTCACAAAATGCAAAAAGGGACGGAGATGACCATATTAGTCCCAAACGGATTTTTGGTACTAATGAATTTTCTTCATGTGAAGTCGAACATATAGAATCATTAGAATTGCTGATGCCATGAACATTAGGGCTTTCAATCGGACTCTTGCTGAGGTAATTTCGAAATCTGTCAGTGAATAGTAGCAAGTTCATAAAAAGTGAGCCTAACTAGAGGAAGAAATGCTGTTATGATAGGCATGTCCTAAAGACATCACAGCATTATCACAGAAAAATAAGTCAGCCCTGAATTTAACTTAAAGGCCAAAGTAAAACAGAAGCAAAAAAATTAAGTTGGTTACAAAGAGTAGGGCCTGTAAAGCTTCATTCAAGAGGTTGCCTGAATCAAGTAGGCACCCAAGTAGAGATATATACGGATGCCTTGGAGTCTAAAAAAAAGTATTACATAGTCTAAACATTTTGTAAAATTCCCCTTGTGCCATGGATAAGCAAATGGTGAAGTAAATCAAAAGCAGTATTGCAATGCACAGAATCTTAAAAATTGTCTGTTTTTTGGTTCACACAGACATTCTTTACACAAAGTAACTAGAAATATTTGAGAGAAAAAGAGGGGAAAGATTTTGGAGGGTTAACTTGAACTTTGAGAAAGGTGTTTAAGACCAGTTTTGAATTTATCCAGACTGAAGTTCCTCTTTCTTTGGAACAAGGAAAAATCTAGAGTACAGTCCTTTTAGTCTCTCTGGGTGGAACGAGTTCTAGGACTCCCTGAAGATAAAGCTCTAAAAGGATTGGAAAGAGATGTTGCTGAGCTGAGAGGACTTGAAGGATCCCTGAAAGAATGGGAAGACATTCCTATTGAAGTGTGTATTCATTTTTCTGTTATATTCAAAATTCAAGATTCTGGGTTTATGAGTTTCCAAAAAGGAAGGAAAAGTTTCCCTGCAATTTTGGGAAGACGTCAGAGATGTGGGATGCACATAGAAGATGGTCAAAAGTTAGTATTTCTATAATAAAAAGATCCTTCGGGTCATTTAAAGTCAGATTTTGCTGATCTTGCCTTATCTGTTAGGAAACAACTTACCTTCTTATTGTTGCTCTTTTTGGGGTTTATGAAAAAATGGTCCAGATTTGATGAAATAATTCTAATGAACTTTGGAACAAAAGAAGAAAAGTTATGTACTCATCAGAAAGTTCCATCTGTGTTGGCTATCTTCATTTATCCTTGACATATGGGACTCTGTTCAGAGCCTTGGAACCGGCTCAGCTGTTAACAGCTCGAGCGAACAAAAAAACTCCTGAGACAAGTTCCTACCCAAAATGCCTCTCTCTAAATTATCTCGGATTGAGTTTGCAGTTATAATAAGACTAGGAAAGGTAATACTATAACTCTGAAGAGGCTATGTCCAAGGTCATACATGAGGAAACAAATAGCTAGGATTAAGGTCCATTACTCAAGGAGTCTGAAAAAAGGAGGTTGGAGTGTCAAGGAAAATTGAAGCTCGACAACACAGATGGAATGTTATGGTGAGTACACAACTTCTTTATCCAATGTTATCAATCTTCATTTATCCTTGACATATGGGACGTAGTCCTCAGCTAACTTTGTATCTTGGAAGGCCCTATGGAAGGATATTCCTGAGCACCACAGAACCAAATAATGCTCTTCCCCTTGAGACCAGATCAAATTTGTAAGGAGTAATAAAGGTATGCGGGGAAGCCTACATCACAGCTGCACATATATCATCCATAGAAGCCTTGGGAGTAAAAAACAGCACATGCAGCTATAGCTCTTGTGGAGTGTGCTCCAACTGCTGCTGCCAACTTGAGGTTTTTCCTGTTGTACACAAAGGTAATGCATTTTCTTAACCACTTAGGCAACGTGACTTTAGAAACTGGTTTAACCATGGAAGGACTGAAAGGGGAGACAAATAACTGGTCCAACTTTCTGAAATCTTTAGTTCTGTTGAGATAAAAATCAATTGTCTGTGAACACCCAATAGATGTAAGCAGTGCTCTCCCTTGTTGGAAATAATTAGGGAAGGACACTGGCAATTCAATGGATTGATTAATGTTAGTCTCAGATATGACCATTGGAAAAAGGATGGACTGGTTCTCAGCGATACCCTATCTTTATGAAAAATCAAAAATGGAAATTTTGAAGTTAACGCATGAATCTCTGAAATCCTCCTAGCGGACGTAATAGTTAAGAAAATGGTCTTCCATGAAGGAAATTTCAAATCACTGGTAGCCACCGGCCCAAAGGGGGATTGGACCAAGGATTACAAAACCAGAGTAAGATCCCAGGGGACAAGGGGTTCACTATAAGGAAGCTTTAACCTTAATATTCCCTTTAGAAAAACCTTGCACAGCCTATGTGAAATTAAAGACTGCCCTTCAAAAGCATTATGGAAATTAGAGATGGCAGCAAGCTGAACTCTGATGGCAGAAGAATCTCCTTGTTCGAAGAGTGTAGACAAAAACTGCAAAACCTCTTCAACTGATGCCGAGAAAGGATCAAGGTTGTTATTGCATGCCCATACAGACAATCTTTTCCATTTGCTGAGGTAGAGTCTCCTTGTGGAAGGTTTATGGGAAGCTAGCAAAATGTTTAGAATTGGGGAAGACAAGCTATTTCGCCTGGCAATCAAAAGAACTGGAGCAGCCAAAATGTAATCTTGAGGTTTTTCAGGTTGGGATGAACTAGTTCCCGAGGATGGGACAGGAGATCTGGGTCCAGTGTCCATGGACGTTGAAGTAGATAAGGCCAAAGAAAGGGGAACCAGATTTGTCAAGTCAAAATGGGGCAATGAGAATCATTTTGATCTTCAACCTTATGGCCTTCTTCAAGAAAAGGGGTATTACAAGAATGGGGAGAAAGGCACAGAGTAGTCCAGAGGGCCAATCAAGACGGAGAGCATCTCTTGGGGATTCCCCCTGAAGGGTGATTAGGGCAAAGTAGCTGCTGCATTTCTTGTTCTGGGGGATGTAAACAAGTTGCAGCAAAGCTGGCCCCAGCTACGGAAAACCTCCCTCGCCACTATGGGATTAAGAGACCACTCGTGAGGCAGGAGGATGCATCTGCTCAATATGGCTGCTACCACATTTGAGCTCCCCGGGATGTGCGTTGCTACCAGAAAGTGGTTTGAAGAGATCACCCACTGACACACACTGAGGGCTTCTCAACAAAGTAAGACTTGGTTCTGCCTTGCTTGCTGATGTACCAGATTACCAACACGTTGTTCTGACTGAAACGGAATTGTTCCTAGAGGGAGGACAGTTTGAAAAGCTTGCAACACTAAACAGCACTGCCCTCATTTCCAGAACATTCTTTTGCAGATTAGCCTCTACCGAGGCCAAGTGCCTTGGATGGTCCTGATCTGGGAGGCATCCATGGTCACTATGGCCTGGGGATGAGGTGAAAAACAGTGAGCCTAAAAGAATTTCTTTGGATTCCATCCACCAAGATAAATTCTTCTTGCAACTACTGATTATTTGAATGAGGTGAGAGAGTTCTTGGTATCTTCTTGGTATAAGCTAAAACAAGAAATCTCTTATTCTCAATGTAAAGTTTTAAAGAACTGAGGTACCTTCTAATGATTTTAAAGTACAAGAGATTGACAAACAAAACAGTCTCTGCAAATGTGTTCAGGACCTAAACAAATGCAATTTGTATGCATGTCTATACAGGCTATTTGACAACCACAGTCGCATTTCCTAATATGGAAAGAATATTTGTTCCACAAAATTTGAATAGCAATGATGAAAAGTCCGCAAAAAGGTATTTATCTGCTACTAAACATTTGTAGGAGAAGACAACTGTACAGTAGCCAGACTGAAACAATGACAGTCTTCATTCATGGACTGAGGATTTCCACAGCCGTACATCTCAGTACCAGCATGTACTCTTGTACAAAGTTCACAGGATGGTTGTACAGTGTGAGAGGGATGTGCCCAAACTTTTTTTAATGGCATGATAGATTCTACAAGTGAGAAATAAAACAAAAGTAATTAATGAAAAAAAATATCTTCCAGTTTCCTCAGTTATTGTATTCTCTTTAATTTAGTTTCTGCCAAAATATCCTTAGCTGCAGTAACATTTTTTTTAATCCATGCACCTAAATGCATCATTTTAGCATCTTCCCATAAGTATGGATATGATTGAATCAATTTGTGGATTGATACATAATTTATAACAGTCTGTTTTTATCTTGATTTATTTTATAACCCCAAAAGACCCGAAACTGTCCCAAAATGTTCAACACCAACATGTTGTATTCTAAATTATCCAGTACAAAATGTATGCACATAAAGTTAAGTTTTCTTGAGTATCATTATCAGGTAATATCCCTGAATTTGTACATCCGATTTTCTTTGCCAATACCTCTGAAAGAAAATAACAGAGCAGAAAGAGGGCATCTCTTCCTGCTTCCTCTGTTGAAACAATATGTCAGACAGAAACCCTCCCTACCTTAATTTTTGCCTTCCACCCTTTACATCTTCCTTCTAAACCCTATTATTCTATGAAGGAATGTTGATGCTACCATTAAACTATTCATAAAATCCCAGGTGACTCTATTGAATGTATTTTCTGAATCAAGACCCACCAAAAATAGCACTGTTTTTCTTACACTCTGCCTCTTTCTGGATTATCATTGTTCTATTAATGTTATCAAATACTTGTCTCCGCTCCACAAAACTAAACTGGTCCCTACCTTATCAGCCTTAACAAAATTGTCATTTTCTTAGCTAGTATAACCACTTAAGAGTCAAGGTTTAAAACTGAAACAAATGTATAAAGTTGGACTTGAAGTGTCTTTAACCTCTTTGGGTAACACAGCCACCACAGTTTTCTTCCAAGATGCTGGTACTCTTAAAGTACTGTTAAACAAAGCCTTCCAGATCTTTATAACTTTCTTCCCTTCTAACTTTCAAATTTCAACAGGAATACCCACCTGTTCCTGGAGACTTCTATGATGACTGATCATGCATCACTGTCTTATTTCATTTCTTCCCAATTTTCCTATTAATTGTAGAACTGTTTCTTCCTCTAACCATGTCATAATCAAGTCCCCCATAAATATTTCCATTTGTGCCTTTTTTTTAGTTCCTCTGTTTTTCTGCTTTTTACAAATTTTTCATAAAGTTACAAAATATCTCCAATACCAATGGGTGCTTTTTTCCCCATTATTTTCTGGATATTTTTTCTCGTCATGGGCTCTCTAAGTTTGGCTACACATCTTTCTAATTTGTTTACATAAAACCTTTTGTGCTATAGAATTTCAAAAAAAAGACAGTTGCTTAAAACCAGCTTTTCTATGCTTATGCATACTATCCAAATACTCCTTTATTTTCCATTCATCACTCTGCAGTCGCTCTTCTTGTTCTGGGAGGTTCCCCTTACTCTCCATGCTTTTAACCTTTCTCATCACCTCCCTAGCGATACATGCAAAGAAGGAATGAGGTTTAAAAGAAGGCAGGATTTGAGTGAGCTATGCAATGACCGACAATGACTGGATAGATAAGTGAACTATAATGTTTGCAATAAAATTATGTCAGTATGGTCTGTGATGATGTTTGCAACTAAAATTGTCAATATGATTTTATTTTCATTTATAAAAACATATGACTGCCTATGTCATATGTGATAATTTAATAAAGATGTTTCTTGTTTAAACCCCCCCCAATAATTCCCATATTTTTCTCTCTCTCATTTCTATGACACTAAGTTCATTTTTATTTTACCCCACTCGCTAGCTATCCCTTACGAAGTAATTTCTATCTTCCCAAATAACTCTTGCTTCAATGGGCCCCAACAATATGCCTGGTTGATTCCTAGATAGTCAAAACATGACCTAGCAGGACAACTTGAGGCACTCCAACTACAGCCTCAAAACAGGTTACATGCCTGATGAATGCAAGGCTGCAACGGTCATCCCTCTTCATAAGGGTTGACCATCAAAAGATGCTGGGAAGTACAGACCCATCAGTCTGACATGTCTAATGTACAAAGCCATGGAATGAATTATCATGGAAATGATCAACTAGGACATTAGCAATCTACAGTCACTGGAACCCATCCTAGTTTGGCTTTAAGGGAAGGGCTTACCTATTCAACCTGGTAGACTTCTTTGAAAAGGTCACCAAGGCTATATATAAGGAGTAAATGATGCATACTCCCTAACTTGATCTGGCCAAGGTATTAAATACAATACCCCACTCTGCTACTATTGACAGACTTCAAAAATTAGATCCAGTGGTTACCAAGAACCAAAACACAAAACAAAATCCCCAAGATGGTCATCACACAGTGCCTTTGAATGGATTTAAAAATCCAAGGACCAAAAACAAAGTGTGATGATCAATATAATACAATTTTATTATCCAACATCTGTTCCCTCCATAACATCAACATCCTACAAGAGGACCTAAAACAAATCGCAGGTGCCAAAGCCACAGATTAAAACAATGCTGAGAAATGCATTATAGGGCTTCTTGGAAAACTTTTCACCCCAGCTAATTACTACATCAATAAAATTCTCTTAAGACTTGACCAGGCAGTTAGGGATCTAGGAACATTGGTAGACAGTAATTTGTCCTTTGGCCAACATGCAGCAAAAATGGTAAGAAAATCATTTTATGTCGCCAAACTCAAAAGCAAGAGTATGGCACCCAGGACCAAGGAAGTTACAATACCAGTCACTCAGCTCTTATCAGACCCATCATGGAGTACAATGCCCCCTCTGGCATGTACCTAACCAGGCACTTACAAAAACTGAACAAGCACAAAGGTTTCTCACCAAGAGAATCCATGGTATGAATACCATAGATTGCCTTACAGCCCTCTCTGTCTCTACTCAAATCTCCTACGTGTTAATGACAGGCAATCTACACCTGGTATACAAGGCATCCTCAGGTACAGCTCTGACTGATCTCTTGCAAATCTTTAAAATAAACAGCATCAGAAACACTAGCTCCAAGGATCTGAACTTTGCCTGCAACATAAATAGAACATGCTGGAGAGACAGACAAATGTCTCAAAGGATCAACATACTATGGAATAAGGGTAAAACCTTGATCACCGGATGGGAAAATCACCAATTCATCCCTGGTTTGCCTCCTTGTCTCTGACGGATAGAGGCTCACAGTAAGTAAATGAATCCCCAAACTAACATACCCACCCACAAAATCTTCAGCCACCAGCTCTAACTCCACCATACAGGCATGCAACATACTCTCAAACAAAACTGGGTTGGGCTGCATGGCTAGGCTAAAATACCCTGTTTGTCATCAGCCTAGTATAAACCTATGAATCATAAACACTACTAGTCCTTAAATTCCTTTCTCAAACAGACAAGTCTTTTTTTTTTTTTTTTTTTTTTTTTAAACACCATTACCCTGCATCTTTATGCTAGTTTTTATTGATGCATGATCTGTTACAATTATTGTACAGGTACTAAAGCTTTCACTGAAATACACATGCTCTTGTAAAACAATTTATCTCACAATATGCAATAACTGGGCTAGATTGGACAGAATGTGTAAAATCTGTAAGAATTCATAATACTAAATTAACATCTTCCATACCAACTATTCTTACAAGTCTTCAAAATCTACCCTCTTTTGTTGTATTTTCCCTTTTAGGATCCCCGATATACCCTCACTACTGCAGACTCCTCCCATAAATATTCTCTGCAGAAAATCTTCTCTCTTAAAATTCTTCTAATTCCCATAATAGCACCTTTAACTGGAATATAACTACATGCTATGAAAGCCTCCCCCTGCTAATAACACTTTCCTACCATAAATATACCAATAGTCTTTTTTTTCTTGTAACTTTTGCACCCTCTCTCACAAACAGTATTAATCCCTTTTTCCTTCGCCCTGATACCCTGTTGAATGTCCATCCTGAAATTCTTTTTCTGTCAAATTCACATGCTCATATTTATCCAACTGTACCTACTGTATCAAAGCTACTTTCAAGTTCACACCAGGGATCATACCAACAGCTCTACTAGATAGGGGCCAAGGGTACTAGCTGCTAGATCAAGGGCCTAGGGAACTAACCAAAGGGGCGGTGAATACCACACAACGTGGCTGGGCTAATATATGCCTTCGGGCCCAGTACCCACCTATGAACCTATTGTACCTTTTAAAATAATTACCCTGTAACAATGCCATTTTGCACTCTATACAGTACTCTCTATTTGTCCATATATCTATACTGTCATTTATAGTCTGTTAAAATTGGCAAAGTAGCCATTCTGATATTATACATGTTTTTTAAATAAGTTTCCAACCTGCAGCTTACATGCACACACTAATTTCTGGTAGGCTGATCTTATATGCCATTGGCTTTTTTCATCCCTACTTGAAACTGTATCACTTTTTCCTGGACTGTGTTCCAATGAAAAATTTCAAGAAACATTGAAAACATACTTAGCACTTTTTTTTAAATACCAGTAATCCCTTTTAATTCACTTTAACAGCAAAAACACAAAACCATCTACACTTTCCAAAAAGGAAGCTTACCCTTTCCACATACAGCAACTGCTCCAAATGGGTAGCTGTAGCCACAGCTATTACCTGTTCTAAAGATAGGGTTAATCATGCTAAAGCACAGGTTACTGTATTTCCATTTACACAGATTGCAATCTATTCTCATTTCTCCTCAAAGATGTGAGGAACAGTTTGTATACTTTCATTAAACTAACTTTTAAAAGTAAGAAAAAGTGCACTGGCTACACTTAAATTAAAATGCTTAATGTTATATTTAATTCATTAAAGTACTAAGGCCAAAATGGAGGTAATTACTTGTATACCCATTTAACTTCATAGCTGTGCTTCATTTTCAGTTAACTTGTACATTTCACTCAAAACACACTGCTCAGATTTTTCACAGTTAACTGCTTGCATTTGAATGTTCATTCTTTCAAAACTAAAACAATGTGTTAATGAAAAAGCCAGCTAGTAAACTTGCATATGAAAGAACATTTGCAGATTTCACCCAGAATATACTAGTCAGAACTCTGAATTGCTTGCACTTGTCTGCTACTTGTTCTCAGCTAAAAGCATGTGGTGTCGGGAATAAACCACTAACAACTTTATAAATGTAAGAAAGAACTCTCGTTGTTCTGCTTTTCATCACTTCTCTTGTCTTTTTTAAGCTTATTTGTTTACAGAAACTTATCTAAAGTTTCAACTAAGAATATCAGTCTACACATCCACCTCTATAAAATACTGGAAATCACCCTTTAAATCTACATACAAGATCAATACACGTTTACATCCCCAGCAGACCAAGATCACAACATTATATGAACTTAAACTTGCTTCTTTCCAGCATTTTTTGTTTTGTTACAGTGTAGAGCATGGATAAATTAGAATTAAAAAAAAAAATACTTCTTAACATCACTCCCTCGCACATACAATAGTCAATGATTAAACCCCACCACTTAATGTTCAAAATAAATCTGCATACTATACAGATATGCTTTCTTATGCATGTGGTTTACATTATGAAACATATACAAATATTAACAAAATAATTTTTATTGCAATTACTTCTTCAGTGTCTTTCTAAAAATTAATAAAAAATGAGGTTTCTGCATTATAGTTTTCCCATCAGATTAACACAACCAAACATCCAGTCTTCTTCAGCCACTGCTTGCAGAACCACAACTTGAGTCTCTAAATTACATCTTATGGGAACATTTAAATAATTCCTTCTGATTGCCCTTACCTTCCAACACCAGTCTCTATTTTAAGTCAGCTCCTGAACATGATTGTCACTCTGTTTTCATCTGGAACAAAGGAAAATATTTCACTAGTAAAGTCTCTGTAGGCTTTGTTACAATTATGAAACAGTCTCTCCTTCAGCTTGCTGGATCACTTTTTGTTAGATAAACTTTTTCCTCCTTTTACCACATTTTAGTCAATAGCAGGTCTTTCTGCTGGTATGACTGCATTGTTTCTGGTATAGGTCTTGACTGTCTTCTCATGGCCTGATTTGAAGCATATGCATGATATGCTCTCTCAATTAACAAATCCTGCTGCGCATGATATGCTCTCTCATTTAACAAATCCTGCTGTGGAATTGCAGTCCAGTTGCTTATTTGTACTTTTATAAAATTAATGCAATCCACTCCTTCCAGTTTCTGTAGCAAGATGAAAATTGTGGATTCTCTCTGCATACTTTTTCTTCTAATTCTACTTTTTTTTTTTAAATAGTTCTTGAGAGGTCATCCTCAGTTCAGCCAGGCTTTACTTCATTTCAGCATCTGATTTTGGCAGTTTATCAGCTCATCTGAATTCTGTCATTTGACGTTAACTAATTTTTCAGAACCTCATTTACTTTAGACATCTTCAATTGCATTTGATTATTTTTTCCTCTAAATTATTAGAAGCCCTCTCCTGAACTAAAGATAAAAATTGAACGTTTTTTGTGGCTGCAAGGTTCTTCCAGGCCAGACCTTTCTTCGTTTGTTGATTTTCTCTTACTTTCTCCAAAATTTTTCTTGCTGGCATTCAGGAAGTTTAATTACTATCCAGTAACTACCTAAACTGATGGGTTAAGGCAGTAAAAGTTATGTACTCACCATAACGTTCCATCCGTGTTGTCGATTTTCATTCTTCCTCAACCCGTGGGTTCGGATCTGATCCCTTGGATCTGACTCAGCCATTACTGTAGCTTGTGGTAACCAAAAACTCTCGAGCTACACCTTACGCAGCATGCCTCAGTCCGAAGGACCTCAGATCTTGTTTGTTAATAGAAACAGAAGACCAAAAGGCCTTAAAAATCAGACTGACAATATCTGGAGCCATAGTGGGGATATGACCTCCTAAAATCCACTCACTCTTCCAGGAGTTAACTGGTTGGGGGTTGGTGGGTGGGGAGTAGAGCAAGAATGAAAATGGACAACACAGATGGAATGTTATGGTGAGTACACAACTTCTTTACCTGATGTCAATTTTCACACACTCCTCAACCTGTGGGACAGAATCCTGAGCTACCTTAGATCCTGGGAGGAATTATGGAAATATGTTCCTAAGCACCATAGAACAGAATGATGCTCTTCCCCTGGAGACTAGATCTAATTTGTAATGAGTAATAAAGGTATGAGAAGTTGCCCAAGTTGCTGCTGCACAAATATCTGTGAATGCCTTGGACTGAAATACAGATGAGGTAGTCATAGCTTTAGTTGAATGAGCTTGTACAGGTTTTGGCAGAGTAATACCAACTTATCATATATGAAGGAAATGCAATCTGTGAGCCATTTGGCCAAAGTTACCTTAGTCACAGGCTTTCAATTTCAAATGAGAGGCGGAGACAAAGAGTTGGTCAGATTTTCTAATATTCTTTGTCTTAAGGTAAAAACGTAGTTGTCTGTGGACATCTAGTAAATGTAAATATTCACCTGTGTCAGAAAATTTAGGGAAGAACACAGGTAAATTAATATATTGGTTGATGATATACTCAAACCACCTTAAGTAAGAAAGATGAATTTGTTCTCAAGGTGACTATCTCTGTCAAAAATTAAGTATGGTGGTTGGCCATGATAAGGCTTGAATTTCAGAAATTCTTCTTGCTGAAGTAATACCGATTAGGAAAATAGCTTTCTAAAACAAAAATTTTAGATCACACATTGCTGCCGGTTCAAATGGTGGTTGAGTAACAGTTTGGAACACCAGATTAAAGTCCCAAGGTGGGGAAGAGTGTTTAAAGGTAGGTTTAAGAGAACAGTTCCTCTCAAAAAGGCTTTACAAAGTTTGTGAGAACCAAGTGAAGAGTTTTGATATCCAGTATGATAACTGGGTATGGCTGCCAACTGTACCTTAATAGTAGAAGCAGATCCACCTTCTTTGAAGAGTAAGGCTAGGAAGTCAAGTATGCTGTGAACAGGTGCTGAAGAGGGATCAGCCTTATTCTGATGTGCCCAATAAATCAATCTCTTCCATTTACTAGTGTACAGTTTTTGTTTAGATGGCTTGAGAGAGGATAAAAAAATAATGTGGGAAAGGGAGGACGGCATAGGTAGTCTGGCTATTAATGGAAATGGAGAAACCAAGCTGTCAGTCTGAGGCCTGAAATGTCCGGGTGAATCATGCTCATCGGGTGAGACAGGAAGTCTGGAGTTGGATCCAGAATCCAAGGTTGTTGAAGTATGTGAGGCCAATAGAAAGGAAACCAGATCTGTCGGGGCCAGTATGGTGCAATGAGGATTACTCTGCTGTTCAACCTGGCAGCTTTCTGAAAGAACTTTGGGATTAATGGAGTGGGAGGAAAGGCATAAAGAAGACTGGGAGACCAGCTGTCAAGAAGAGCATCCCTTGGTGATTCCCCCTGAAGGGGGATTAGGGCAAAGTAGTTGCTGCACTTGCTGTTTAGCAGAGAGGCAAAAAGATCACTGCAAGGCTGTCCCCATTGGGGAAAATCCTTTCCACAACTGTCTGAGAGACCACTTGTGAGGCAGAAGGATACATCTGCTCAATCTATCGGAATGTGTGTTTCTATGAGAAAGTGACTGGATGAGATTGCCCACTGCCACACTCTTGAGGGCTTCTCAACACAATGGGTAGGAGCTGGTTCCTCTTGGTTTGCTGATGCACCAAACTGACACATCTGAATCGAAACTGTTCCCAAGTGGAGAGCATCTTGGAAGGTCTGCAACACAAAGTACTGCTCTCATCTCTAGAACACTGACATGTAGATTGACCTCTTCAAGGGACCAAGTGCCTTGGACTGTTTTCCCCGGAAAATGGCCACCCCCACCCTAACTGGGAAGTGTCTGTGGTCACAGTGGCCTTGGGTTGAGGGGGAATAAACAGACGACCTTGACAGATCTGGTCTGACTGTATCCATTATTCAAGATCCCTTTTACATATGTTGGTAATTGATACCTACCAGGGGTTAACACTGGTTGAAGTACAGACCACTGTGTTGCAAGAAGACACTGCAAAATCCTCATGTGAAATCTGGCCAATGGAACTCGAGTTATTGAAGCTACCATGGATCTCAAAGTTTGAAGGATCAAGCATGCTGAAATTTTGGAGCTGCAAATTATTTTCGTTACCTGTGTTCATATTTTGTCCAGTCCTAATGGGGAAAGGGACGCTATCATTGTCTCTGTGTTTAAGATTGCCCCTATAAATTCTAAAGTCTGAGCTGGTTCTAATTGCAATATTTTGTAATTTATGGTTATGCCTAGATAGAAATATGTCTGAAGAACCAGGAATCTTGCCTCCAGTTGTTGTTGCTTGGTCGAGGTGGACATGAGCCAGTTTTCTAAATATGGAAACACTCTGAATCCCTGCAGTCTCAGTTGAGCTGCTACTACTGCCATACACTTGGTGAACACCCTGGGGACTGTGGTGAGATCAAAGGGCAAAACTTTGAACTGATAATGACTAGCTCCCAGCTGGAAGCGTAGGAACCTTCTGGATCGCCTGTTCATCTTTATATGACAGTATGCATCCTAAAGGTCTACGGAACATATCCAGATGTCCTGTCCCAGAAAAGGAAGAGTGGACTGAGCCATGACCATCCGGAACTTGCTGGGTTGAACTAATTTGTTCAAAACACTGAGATCCAAAACTGGTCTCCAGTCCCGTCTTTTTTGGTACTAAAAAGAACCCTGAACAAGTTCTGGATTCTCTTGGGTCTGGTGAGACCTCTTGGATTACTTTTTTTCCAGCAGCCTTTGTATCTGCTGTGCTGTCTGCTCACTCTGGGTGGAACATTGGGGATTTTTCGGTGAATGGGAGGAGAAAGGAAAAATGGTATAATATAACCTCCAGAAATTATCCCTGCATCCATGAATTGGATATTATTTGTAGCCAGGCTCTCCGGTGCAGGGACAATCAACCCTGTTTGCCTCCAGTGGAAGGCAACCGGGCCTCCTTTCAGGAGTGCTGGAAAGGCCTCCCAAAGAAGGTATTTCAGGATCCCTGGCTTTGCGGGCTATATCTGCCACAAGGGCAGAGTCTACCATTATATTTCCCCCCCTGCCCTGAGGGAACTACCTCCATGTGTGTCCTGGAAAAGATCCTTGGGACTTTTTGAACCACATTTTCCCACTACTGCTCTGGTTCCTGGAAAATAATCTCTGAGGAGTGGAAAAACATACACCCCACAACAGACAAGATCTTTCCATCTTTCTCACACCTGGATAAAGTGTCCTTTACCTTGAGGCAAAACAAGGATGTACAGTCAAATGGAGTGTTGATGAAAAAAAACTTGGACTCCACAAAATCACACAAGTGCACCCCCGTGTGCCTCCTTATGGAAACATCTGCACCTGCAGCTCTCATCATCCCTTTGGCTACATGAAAAATGAGCCTCATGGATGAATTATATGTGGATTGCAGAGCAGCCAACTGAGAACAGACAGATGCCTGTGCCTCCTAAGAAATGGACCCAGTGAGGGCATCTGAAAGTTCTTTAATCAGATCCCTCTGCAGTCTCATAAAATGAGCGAAGTAATTCAAAGACTGTAAAGCAAATGTCAAAGCATAAGCTTGCTTTCCAAATCTATCCATCACCACAGACTCCTTGCTGGGAGGATGGACAGAGGAACTTTCCTCGGCAAATTCCTTGTAGTTGCTGCCGCCATGACCAAAGCATCAACAAGCAAACATTTAGACCAAAATTGTTGATCTTCTGGGGCTGTTATAATTTTGTCTGTTAATTGGTTCAATGCTATCAGGTGCCTTCCATAAAAGCTGAGAGATCAATGCAATGAGCTCATCAGTGGGTGCAGTTACCCAGAAGGTAAGCGGGCGAGTACCAAAAGCCTCCAGGTACACAGACTCCTCAGGGGAAGGACTGCAACTTCCAGTCACCTCTCTGTTTTAAGATTTCTAGGATGTCTCCAAGGGAGACATCATCAGGAGAAGACCTTGGGGATCCTTCACCTTCATTGTGCCGGCGCCTTCGGTGATGGATTCTTACGAGGAATCCATTGTGATTCATCTTGCACTTCTTCCTAGGGACCTTGTCAGTGGGATTCTCTGGTGAGGTATCGGAAGTAGAGAGGATGCTCTGTTAGGAAGCTTGGAGTTTTGCTACTTGCTGTCCTCATGAAGAGAAGGGTTGAAGCTCTGTGTGCACACAGGGCCAAGGACCCAAGGAGCTAGGAACCATTTGAATGTCTGGAACAGACATGGCTCTCTCCAAAACCTCGAAAGCCTACCTCCCCAGAGAGGAAAAGGACTCTGGCTCAGAAAGAACAGACCTTGGAACTACAGTTCCTCCCTGCTCTGAAAAGTTCATCTGCACCAAGGCTCCTAACCATAAAGAAGGCTCCAAAAACTTCGGAGTTGAGTCTGAAGGCACGGAACCAATCCCAGAACTACGGCGCTGAGAGGTCCCATTTTCCAAATTGACCAAAGAACTCAGAGCAACTGTTGAAGTTGAAGATAACTTCAGATCTGAGGAAGACTGTGCCGGTAGATTAAGATCAAAGTACTCTGAAGTTTCTGAAGAAGTCAGAGGAGGACGCAAGATTGCAGAAGTGGAAATGCATGGCTCCTGACCGAAGGGGGTAGAGGCTGAAGGATCTGGTGCAACTCCCTGTTCCCAGAAAATTTTCCTCAGCAATCTCGCCACATCATCTTCAGTGCTGCTTTTGGAAGAGCGAGTGGAAACTACAGAAGGAGACTTTGATCTTTGCAAAAAGGGAGTAGGTACTCCAGACAGAACTGGTTAACAGAAGGTGAATACGTACTCCTTGGCAAGAAAATGACACACTGCACCGATTCAGGAGAAAAAGCTTTCGGTTCCAAAGATTATAGCACTGAAGAAGACTTGTCCAATGAAGTCTTCAGGTCCAACGTACATGTCAACTCCAAAGCATGTCCAGAATTAGGTTTCAGTGCTGATTGATCAGTCAATGCCAGTAATACAGGTCTACTTTCATTCGGACCCGTTAATGAAGAAAGAACAGAGTTTTTGTTTCTTAGCAGTCGGGTCCGAAGGGGAAGTTGGCAATGATGCAGTTCTTTTCTTCACCTTCTTGGAAGCTTTTAAGAGGAAGCTCCAGATAAGGCCTCACTAAAAGAGAAAGGTAATAGCCCTTTTAAAATAAGTTTGTTCATTCATTCATTTAAGGCTCTGAGAAAACCCACGACACACTGAACAATCTTCTTGAAGGTGAAGTGGACACAATATACACAGAGGTAATGGGAATCAGAGTAGGATATTTACGGTAACACTTCTGACATTTTTTAAAACCAGATGGTCCTTTATCCTTGTCAGCCATAATGCTCCACACAACAATCAACAATTAGAGGAAAGGAAAAACATCCAGAATAGGAAAGAGACTTTTTTTTTTGTAATGGCAATGAGGGAAAGACAAAAGGATATCAACACCGATATACCAGAAATACACCGAGTGCAATGGAAAAGACTACTAATGATAGTTGTTACAGTACCGAAGTACAGAAAAGAAGAAAAATAAGTCAGTTACAGTCTGAAGAGATTCTAAATAGGGGCTAGATAAAGATAACAGTATTCAGTAAGTGGTGAAATGGTACAGATTTTGAAGAGAAAGAAGCAAATTTCACAACTTATCTGCTCGAGAGCACTGATTAACCACGTCTAACTTGCAAAGGTGCAACCAAGATCTGAGGTCCTTAGGACTGCTGCATGCTGGATAAGGGGTACCCTCAATTGTTTTTTGCTACCACAAGCTATAGTAATGGCCAAGTCGAACCCACAGGTTGAGGAAAGAATGAAAACTGACAACAGATAAAACTACACTAAAAGTAAAACAAACCAACGATATCCAGGTACCTCCGCAATAAAGAAAATCATTTCAATAGTGTAAACGAACAAGCAGAGGCAAGGCTCCAGTTCTCCAAAATGTTTAATGGTACCAAACACATACACAAGTGCTTTCACTGACTGCTTCTTCAGGTGTAAGTAAAAAGGTATAAAGACACCATACTTATAATCTTAATTAATATCACATGACCTATCATTCAACTTTATAAAGCACTTCAATAAAAGTGATAAAAACATGATAAAAGCATATAAAAACATATATATAACACAAAGGCATGCGTGTGTTCTGAAAGTTGCTATGTAGAGGTCGAGTTTTCAGGATGGGTCTCAAAGGGACTTGGTCATTAAGGCCATGCCCTGTGTCTGCCATTAACCTTACAATCCCATTCAGCCTCTAATCCTTCCATTGTAGTTCCAATGTCTCCTCCCCTTAAATTTACCATACTTCTCCCCAGTACCATAAACTTGAATATATGATGTTCATTTGTTTCAGTAACATGTTTGGCTAATGCATTGTGTGGACTTTTTTTCATAGGATATAAATGTTCTCTAATCCTAAACCTAAGCTGTCTATCAGTCTTCCCTACATAGGACTTCTGGCATATCTGGCATACAGCTAAATAAACAACATGCATACTTTCACAAGTGGCACTGATCCCAAGCTTGAATTTTTCACCCGTGTCTGGATGTTTAAATTCTTCATCTTCAGATATAAACTTGCAATATTGACAGTTCCTACATGGTCTGGTCCCCCCCAGTAACCTGTGTCACATTATAATCCTTTGTAGTACAAAGCCTTCTTCTCAAAGATTTTTTATTTTTAAAGGTAAATTGGGGTCGTGCGTCCAAATGCTTACCCACTTGCCTGTCATTAGAATATTCCAATGCTTGTTGAAAATATCTGTATATAATCTAATATTTATGGAATAACTCAAACACATCCTTAACCTATTGGACGTAAACTGTCTATTCTCCTTAGAGATTAAAGTATCTGCGGTCCACTGTGAAAAGTATGGTCTAGCTCTAGTTTGTTTTTAACTTGGCTACATCTGCTAAGTTTCTTTGTATGAGCTGTTCATGATACCCTCTTTCCATAAGTGATGATCCAACTGTCTCTAATTGTCTTTCAAAATCTTCCTCATTAGCATTGAGGCTGGAGGTTCTGTAAGCTTGATTTTGTATTACACTTCTAAAAATATATTTCGGGTGCATACTTTTGCTGTTTAGCAGGCTATTCACATGACAGTCTTTCCTGTACAGCTTTGTACTTAATTCATGACTGCTTCCCTTACATATAGATACATCCAAAAAATTAACTTCAGTATATGACCAATTTAAGGTAAATTTAAGGAATTGTGTTGTGTTATTGATAAAAATCTACAAATTCCATCAACAAGTCAGATTCTCTAATACCATATGTTTGAAGAGAATGTGAATGACATAAGTGGTGTTTATATGTTTAAAAAAACTAGTTTGTTTATAATAAATAAGTCTGAGTATAGAGAGACAGAACATTCTGTAAAAGAGACATGTATGAATATGTAAATAAGGAAGAATTACCGAGACACATGGCCGGCCTTAGGCATAGGCGAACTAGGTGACCGCCTAGGGCGCCATACAGGCCGGCCTCGTAAAGGGCGCATTTTTATGTATTTATTTAAATTCATTTACTTTTGTTATTTTGCTATCTTTTCAGCGCCCGGTCTGAATGAAGGGCACCAAAACAATTGGGAGAGGAGGAAGGGTGACCGCTCTCGCACTTTTATAGCTTCTGATTGGCTGGAAGGCTTCAACAGGTTAAAAAAAAAAAAAAAACCTGCTGTCGCTCGCGAAACTTAAGTTAGCAGTTCAGTTAACAGAGGGGTTAAGATCCTGTGTATGCGTGTGGCCGTTCGGTTTAAAAAGAAAGTAAGTGGATGTTTGTAATTTAAACTGTTTGTGTTTATAATTTAAACTGCTCACTTCTGTATGCAAGAGAGTGTGTGTGTATATGCATGTATGTGTGTGGAATTTAAATTACTCGTTCTGTTTGTATGAGAGAGATAGTGTGTGTTTTACTGTGCGTGATAGTATGTGTGTATGTAGGGGCATATTTCTGATAAATAACAGAGCGGCTTAAAATGTACATGGCCCTGGGCACTGATGATATTATTGCAGTATTTTTGAATCCTGTAACCTTCTGTAGCTCTCAAAACAAATGAGGAAGCAAGTCTAACATGTACCCTTGATTATAGTGGGGATGGGGAATGGTTTTAAAGTCAGCAAAGGAACTGTATATAGACCTTCTCAAGAGAAGAAAAGGGATATGAATGTGATAGAATGTAATCTTAGGATGGAAGAAAAAGGGGGCTATTGTGAATGAAAGCCTGTGAGATAATATTTTACATGGAACATGTTGAATGCAGCCTTACCTTAGAGAAGAATCATTCTCAATTCCCCACAAAAGACTCCCATTAATAGCCAAGGATAGTGCTCAGGAAAGAAAAAGGACATTTGACCTAGTTTTCCGAAATTTAGATGGAAAAAGGATCTTGGGGGGAAAGTCATCAGCAAACAGTAACAATCACAATCAACTTACCAAGCCTCTCAGGAGTAAAGATGTTAGTTTTCAAAATGGGAGATATGACAGGAAGTAATAGAACTTCAGAATAAATTATTGCTAGCATTAATAGTGATGCCAAAGAACAGTAGGCTTTCAATACTTTCATCTTCAAAGCAATGAACCTCTGCGTAAAATAAATCTGCAAACTACAAAGAAGGAAATGACAGCTATTTTAAGGGTTTTAAAGACATATATAATAAAAAAGTATACTGGTGGGCACAGCAAGTCTGTTATACTTAAAGAGTCAATTCATAGAAAAAGTGGGGTCTGGCCTAATGTTATGAAGCAAAGCAAGACCTCAGCAAAGTTCATTGCATGCTGTTAAGACTTTATAGAAATTGTGTATTTACAGAAACATGCAAGCTGATCTGGCTTAAAATTATTACTTTAGCCATAAATGGTTTGGCTTGAGATGGCTTTCAGTTTTGTAGAAATAGGGAGCTGAAGCAGATGTAAGGTTCATGGCCAGTAGGAAGAGAGAGAACAATGCCAATCAATACTTTCACTAATGAACATTTTCAGAAAGAATGCTTCCATACTAGTAACAGTGTTTGTCTACTTTTGCTACCAGAATATAATGGATTACATCTGCAAAGTGGTCTGATGTACACCTATGCAATTTTCAGGTGATAATTCTAAGATAATTTCCTATAATATTTCTGCATGTTTTGCTTTAATGAAAAAAAGGGTAACAAAATCTTGAATTTTAATAAAAAATAGTAAAAATAATTTTTATTCTTACTTGGTAACTAGTTAAATGTTTTATAAAAAAATAAGATAAAATCTCACATTTATATAGACTTGACAGCATGATGATACTATATAGTCATGGTCATGTAGCATAAATGTTTTGTTTGAAGTTAGTGAATTGATGCATCATCTGGGCATTTTTGACTAGTAGAATATCACGTCTCCAGCTCTGACACAAAACTAAAATCAATGCATGTTGAGCATGTTTAAAGTGAATGTTTTATTGATGGTTTGAATGCAGATGCTGTCACCCTATATACTGTGTGTGTGTGTGTGTGTGTGTGTGTGTGTGTGTGTGTGTGTGTGTGTAAATGAGTGGCAATATAAGTTGCCTTAAAAAATGTTAAAGGTATTTTTTTGTGAATGGTTTGCAATGGGTAGTTAAACTCTGAGATAGCTAATCAGTATTGTGCTATTTAACTGTTTGCTGATTTATGTTAACTGGGTAGATGCATTTGCCATATCGGTAGTAATCACTACAGTGGTGGTACTCAGACCAGTAGGAGATACTCTATGTTTCAAGAAGGAAAAACCTATTCTTCTTTTCTGGCACATCACTGAAGATTTAAATAACTAAATGTCATACATTTGAATTTTAACCTTCATTTCCCTCAGAAAATGTATGCAAAGACAAATGCCGTTACTCTAGCAACTTTCTAAGCCTCTAAGAGCAATATTTATAATCTGTCCCTGTTTCGGGGCCTTTGCTCCCCCCCCCCATTATATTAGCCTTTGTTCAGATTTCCTTTGCTAAGAGTTTGAGAGGTAATGGAGATATGGTATGTAATAACCTAGTTGCCAATTATTTGGTGCATTTTACGGGGGATAGGGGTTCTGCATTTCTTAGTGTGCCCTCTTTTGTATAAGATGCCTAGTAACTATGAACTTGTGTGTCAGGCTCTCAGTCACTCCCTATTGCAATATTACCAATGTATATTTTTCTTTAATGTAACATAGGCAATTAATTCATTAAGGGCAGTAAGCACTGAATTTGGAGATGAGACACTGAAATGTAAAGTTGTTAGGCAGTAACAGCCTTTTATTAGTTACAAACTTCTAATGTAGAATTATTTGGATGAATTTTACTTCTGCAGAGATTGTGCTTATTGACTGATGCTCGTGGATTGTAATGACAGAAGTTTGAGTGGCCTTTTATGATTAAAATGTTCTGAAATGGGCAGTTTTGTCATTATTGGGTCATACATTTCGTTCCATTGCTTACTGGAAAAATGTTCAAAACTACAACTTTAAAACACACACTAACAGGTGGTGCTTTATTATACAAGGAATACAGTTTAATGCAATCAGGAAGGTGAATTAAAGAACACATGCATATATGCATGGCCATAAGAATGTGTTCAAGGAGCCTGTAGTTTGAAAAGACCCTAAAGGTAACTTAATTCTCCACTGGCCAGATGTATTTTATTTGAATGTGGGTTTTAATGCTGTTTCAATGAATGTGAGTTTCAAGGGCAGAGAAGTTTTACTGCTCATGCTAAATCTGTTTTCATTGTGAGACTGTATTGTTTGTTTAGCAAATGGCTGTCTGTGTTTATGCTATTTTATTTCAATAGTTGTAATCATTGTAGAAGTAAATAACACAGTATACACACTGACAGGTTTGAACAGTGTTTATGGTAACTGAGGAGAAATAGCCAAGTAATGTAACACTGGAGTGGCTGGGGAGGACGCTGCTTCTGGGGGGTAGGGGAATGCTGCAGAAGGGGCTGCTCTGGGGGGAGGGGTGGTCTATTACCCCACCTAGGGCCCTATTTGACCACGATCCAGCTCTGGTGTTTACAGTAGGAAACGCATACACAAATGTAGTTGTAGTTTAACTACATTACGAGGTATCTTTTTCTTCTTATGCATTTAAATGATTTAAGGAAATGACTGGAGTGGCTTTCTTGGGGAGTGACCTACCTGTAGGTGTGGCTCAAATAGGGGTGTTTCATGAGTATGTTGTGGGTGGGGCTTAAGGGGCACTGGAGCACTACTTTGCCTAGGGAGCCATTTCAGCTAAGGCCGGCCCTGCCGAGACAGTACCTGTTGGTCACACTTGTGTCACTTTTTACAGTGCTACCTAATGACACAGGCATCGACAGTATAATCAGACAATTGGACAAGGAAATGAACTTTATGAAATCAAAAGTAGAACTGTAAAGGTTTTGTTAAAGATGGTATAAAAGAATAATGTTTTCCTATTCAGAGATAAGACATATTGGCAATGCAATTGTGTGGCAATGGGAACATCATGCGCCAACAGCTATGCAAATTCTGTGATGTCAGAATGGAAAATGGAATGGTTGATAAAAGGGCCATTTAAACGCAATATTATATTTTTTCGTAGGTTTGTAGATGACCTGTTCCTTTTGCGGAATGGGTCTTCTGACTTGTTGATAGAATTTGTAGATTTTGTCAATAACATAACACAATTCCTTAAATTTACCTTAAATTGGTCATATGCTGAAGTGAATTTATTGGATGCATCTATATGTAAGGGAAGCAATCATGAATTAAGTACAAAACTTAAGATTCTTCCCTTTTAATGTACATTTTAACAACCCAGTCCTATCTGACAGCATCCCACTGGGGGGGGGGGGGGGGGGTCTTTGCTTAAGTTAATCCACTGAGCCAAGTTAAAGCACCAATGTATACGGAGCAGTGTTGCATCCCTTATGCCTCTGTTCTTTTAATAATAATAAGGGGTTTATGAGCAATTTTTTCACCATTAGAATTTTCTGTAAGCTTAACATGTTAACTACCAATCATGACCACATATAATGGATAAACACCTGATAAGATACAAAACTGGTGAAATCATAACCTTGGCTAAAGAAATTCTCTATGCTAAAATACAGTCATCTTATACAACGTCTATTATTTCTTCTCTAGTTTTCTGAAAGTTACTTGTCAGTTTATAGGTTCATAGGTGTTTACTAGGCTAATGACCACAAGGGCCTTTTTAAGCCTAGCCATGCATCCCAAATCTCTGACGAGTTCTGATACCCTTGATAAGTGTAAGCATGGGCCTGGGAGAAGAACCATCTACAGGTTACCCGTTTGCATCAGAGACATAGGTGCCAAACCAGGGATGAATTTCCGGTTGCCCGTCCAATTGTCCATGTTGCACTTGAATTGGATTAGGGAGGAACTCTGCTTCACATAGATGGGGAGCCTGTTCCATAGACGGGGTAGTCTCTGGGATATATACCTATCTCTCCAGCAGGTCCTATTTATATCACAGGCAATGTAAGTCTTTAAAATGGGTAATTATGGTACTATTTGTTTTGTGGATATGCAGGAGGTCCATCAGAGTGGGGTCTGACCATGCTCTGTATCCCAGCCATAGATCTCCCCTCAGAACCCTGTAGGAGACAGAATAAAGGGATAGGGCCTTGAGGGGGTCTGCATAGGACATATTACTTATGCCCTGTATTCTTTTAGTGAGGAACCTCTGTGGATGTTCCAGTTGAATGTTTAAAGTCCCTTCCTGTTACTAAATAAACTGGATCTGGATAACTACGAGATACAAGACAAGGTTGGTCCAAAAATCTTTACTTCATATTCCAGTAAATGCAGTTTTTTCATTATTGCAGTTCAATACCGAACACTCAACAAAACGGCAAAAATGCCTTTGACACTTCATAGGACTTTCTACCTTGTACTGTTAATAAATATACCTCAGCAAATAACCTAAACAAGGACCTACTTTTTTTTCTTAAGCATCTCTCTCTAGTTTCTTCCTGACTCTTCATACAGATTACTCAAAAACTAGTATAAATAAACGTAGTAGTAATAGACAAAGCTGTCTTATATCTGTCACACTGTTATTAATCTGTTCACAGGTCAGTGTTAGGAAGGCAGTCTAAACAAGAGTTATGTACTTTCCCATACCTTGGTGTATGTGTTATACTATTTCATTATTCATCACAACTGGATCTTGGCTCCGATGCTGGATCCAATCCAGCACTTTACAGACTAGATTCAAGGCTCAAATTCCTCCCATCTCTCAGTCTCTTTCTACCTACTAATCCTCAGATCGAGTTTGCTGTGGAAAGAAAGGTGACATAAAAAAAAAATCACTATTCATCTACACCCAGGCAATACAACCATAGAACTGCTGGAGGAGGAAGGTCAAAGGCCCGAGACTCCAACATCTCCAGAAACATGGAAGGGGGACGGAGGGCAGGAAGTAATGAATAAAGAAATAGGATCACACAGATACCAAGTTATAGTAAGTACACAACTACTGATAAAAGAGTTATGTACTTACCATAACTTGGCATCTGTGTTTTCATGCCACTATTCATCACTCTTGAGTAGCAGGATCCAAGCCAGCAACTTTACAGACAGCTTCTAGGCTCAAGCTCTTCCCACTTCCACGATCCCTTGCTGCCCTCCAATTCCTCATATTGAGTTTGCCTGAAAGCAGCTAAGGAAGACCTTGACTATCACATAGGACATCTCCACTTCCTCTACGTCCCAAAGGACAGGGGAGGGAGGGACAGTGATGAACAGTGACATAGGATAACACAGATGCCAAGTTATGGTAAGTACATAACCCTTTACCTGATGTTATCCATGTCACTATTCCTCACTCTTGGGTCAGAGTCCACAGCTACCCTAAATCCTGGGTGGCCTCACGGAGGAACATGCTGAACTGTGGAGCCAAAGGAAGCCCTGTTCCTGGAGACAATGTTAAGCATATAATGATTAACAAATGTGTGAGGAGTAGACCAGGTGGCTGACGCACAAATCTCATCTATGGAATGATAGACCAGACAAGTAGCTGACATAGCCTTAGATCTAGTGGAATAAGCTCTGATTGGATCTGGTAAAAACAGACCTTTCGATGAATAGGCCAAGGAAATGCACTTTGAAATCCAACGAGTAATAGTAACCTTAGAAACCACCTGACTCTCTCTGTTAAAACAAAATGCCACAAACAGTTGTTCAGATTTGTGGAAACACTCTGTTCTATCCAAGTAGAACCGTAACTGTCTATGAACATCAAGCATATGTAGCAGATATTCCCCTTTATTAGAAAAGTTAGGGAAGAAAACTGGCAAATGAATTGACATTCAAATTTAATTTCCATAGCTATCTTCATAGGTTGGTACTAGGCTATCAGCCTTAGGGCCTATACAAGCCTAGCCATATCAATTCCCTGAATATTTCTTCCCACAATATTTACTTTTCTGGACCCCTGTCTAGCAGGGCGACTGACATGATTCCCAGGGTGAATTTCCTATCTCCCATCCAATCATCAAGGTTCCTTTTGAAGAGGGCCAAGGAGGCACTCTGCTTGACATGTATGTGCAGTCTATTCCAGAGTATGGGGAGTCTCTGGGTCAGGAACCTATCCCTCCAGCATGTTTTGTTCATTGTGATGACAAGGTTTAGATCCCTGGAGCGTGTGGCTCTGAGGGATTGGGATTTCTTTAAGTGGAGCATGTCCAACAGCTCAGGATTTGACATGGCCTTGTATGTTGAGCAGAGATCACCCCTGAGTAGACGATATGCCACAGAGTATAGCTGGAGTTTTTTTTAGACAGTCAGCATATGGCATCTGCTTTAGGCCTGTGATTCTTTTAGTGAGGTATTTCTGTGGACTTTCCAGCTGTTGCAGATGTCTTGTGAGGTACATACCAAACGGGGCATTATACTCTATAATGGGTCTAATGAGGGATGAGTACACTGGGACAATGACCTCCTTTTTTCTGGATGAAAAGCCCTTAGTGATGGTGTGCCACATAGAAGGATTTCCTAACTGTTGTGGCGATGTGGTTATCGAAAGTGAGACCACTGTCCACCTGAGTCCCTAAGTCTTTCATCGCACTTTCGATGTTTAGTGTACTGCCACCTATGTGGTAATTCATGGGTACATGTTTTTTTTTTCAAAGGGGATAACTACACATTTCTTGGCATTAAGCTTGAGCCCATGGCTCTGACACCAGGCATCTGTTTCTGTAAGGCCCTTTTGTAGAATATCCACATCATTTGGGGATACAATAATGGCTCCCAGTTTGCAGTCATCTGCAAACTTTGTTAGCCAGAGTCCCTTAGTGTTGGCCTGTACTTCAGAGAAGTAGATGCCAAACAAGAATGGTCCCAGGACTGAACCCGGAGGTACTCCACTTGTCTGGAGCTGGATTTGGAGTCAGCTACCTTTACAGTCTGGGTTCTGTCAGTAAGCCAGTTGGCAACCCATCGAGTGACGTAGGGATTTATGCCCAGCTTAGTAAGTTTATCTATGATTCCAGAGTAGGGGATGGTGTCAAAGGCCTTGGCGAGATCCAGATAGGTTGTGTGGACCGTCTTATCCTTGTCCACAGCTCTGGAGACTGATTCGAAGAAGTCAATCAGGTTCAGGAGACAAGATCGGCCCTTCACAAACCCAAACTGGGTGGGGTCCAGTGTTTGAAGGTTGCCAAGGTCTTTGTTTATAAGTTCCATGACAATGCGCTCCATGCCCTTGCGGATCAGGCTCGTCAGACTGATGGGACGGTAGTTCCCATGATCCAAGGTGGATCCACCCTTGAGGAGTGGGATAACTGTAGCTGTGCTCCACTCAGTGGGCACGAAGCCTGAGGTGAGGCTATGATTAAACATGACATTTAGGTGAGGTGCCAGTTCATTTTGTAGTACACAGCCTTGGATGTCATCTGGTCTCATCGATGCTGTATACTTAGCTTTGGAGAGTGCCATTTCTACCTGTGTGGCCGTGATTACCGGAATTTGGCAATATTGTGGTATTGAGATGGGCCCATTAGGGGGTGAGAGGGGGGTGAAGTTGGCACTAAATCGATCTGCCAGGATATTGGCAATATCCTTGGGATCAGTATATTTAATGCCATTCTGTTGAAGCTCAGAGCAGATTTGAGCATTGCCATTTAGATTCTTGACATAACTGTAGAATGCCTTCTGGTTGTCTTTGGAATCTTTGGCAATTTTATTTTCGTAACTAGCTTTTGAGGATTTTATGAGGGATCTCAGCTTCTTACTGAAGCTGGTGAGGGAGTTTTTTGCATCCTGGGATTTTCCTCTTTTCTGCAACAGTTTCTTCCTTCTGATGTCCTTCAAGGATGCATCTGCAGTCATAACATATGGGTTTGTCCTGCCTCAGGCAGCCCTTCGGTCGGCCGGATTCCAAAGTCTGGGTCTGGCCTTGGCTGATGTCACACTTTCCCCGACGTCAGAGCTTCTGGGGTATAAAGGCATCAGCCGACGCCATTTTCCTCAGTCTTTCTTGCCGCGCGGTGTCCGAAGCAGAAGCTGTTCGCAAGTGCCGGTCGGTCAGATCCAGAGATTTCAGCTACCGAAGATTTCGAAAAAAGCTAAGTACCCCGTTGGGGACTCTTTCTTGTCTCAGCTGATGTCAGACAAAGTAAATAATTGTTTAACTTGTGGGAAACAAATACCTCATAAGGATTTCCACTCTTACTGCCTTCCTTGCTTAGGCCCAGACCACGACGTATCAGCTTGTTTAGCCTGTGCCTCCTTCAACCGACGGACTCTTAGACGTCGGTCGGAGTTTGCAGAAGAATTTTTTGGTACCAGTTTTGCTTATAAAATGCCGGAGACTCCGACCATGCATATGGCCAAAAAACGCAAGGAAAAGGACAGACACTCGCGGCCCGCGGTTTCGGCTGAAACCACGGCTAGGCCTACCGCGAGTGTCTCGGTTTCGGCTGAAACCGAGTCCTCGGCTCTTACTACGACCGAAACCATTCCTCCGACAACCGAGGCCACAGAGGCCCCGGCTGAGTCGGCTTCAGAAATCCCTACCGAGGCTAGTGCTCAAGAATTGTCCGACACCATTCCTTTGGACATTTCTACACCTGCACGTGGGGCAGCTAGGCCCCCAGCTTTTAATGTCTATTAAGGCCTTCTCCAGGGCTAAAGCTGCCAAACTTTCAAAAGCTTTGCCTGCCAAATCTACTTCACAGAAGCCTTCCTCAAGTTCTCAGATTCTCAGTCTTGCTGAGGACCTTATATCCTTAATTAGGGGTTCCCAACCTCACCCAGACAGGGCCTCCCAACCTCCACCAGACAAAAGGCCCAGGGCTGATCCCTCTGAACCTCTCTCCTCTGATTACTCCACGGATGGATCTGATTTGTCAGACCATCAGGAAGGGGCTTACTCGCCTTATGAGGATTCAGATGCAGAAGATTCTATTCCTTCGGCCTCCCCACCAGAAGAATTTTCCTTTGGGGAGACTTTGCACTCCATGAGGGAGCACTTTCAATGGCAGGGTCAGGATTTTTCTGATTCTAGAAAAAGATTAAGGACCTTTTTGCATTTGCCCCAGCATAGGCCCTTAGCCATACCACCTGTTCTAACTGTAATTGATGATGTGTATAATGATGTCAGTACTGCTCCTGATACTCTTCCCCCAGCCCCTACCAAGCCTGACAGATATTACAGGGTCCCGGATTCACACTTCCACCTGTATAAAGCCCATGCTGCAGACCCAGAAACTATTTCTCAGGGCCCAAAAGGGGTTGCAGCTGCTACTGCCAAAAATCCCCTACCCTCTGACAGAGACTCTAGAGCATTAGAGAGATGGGGTAAAAAGGTTTATACATCTGCTACTCTTTCTGCCAGGGCATTAAACTGTCAATTCCATATGATACAGTACCAAGAATTTTTGTTAGATCAGCTGAATAAGAAGCTTTCTTCTCCTGAACCTTTAGACCGTAAATCCCTTCAGGATTTGGTACACAACTCTCAGCAGGTCAGTAATCATTTCTTAAAATGCGGCTATGATGCACTGGAGGCTTCATTTAGATCAGCTATGACTGGGGCAGTAATTCGTAGGCATGCCTGGCTAAAAGAGCAATCCTTGCCAGACCATGTCAAGGCTAAACTCCTCGATGCTCCAATGGAGAAACAAAATTTATTTGGCTCCCCTGCACAGGAGATTCTAAAGAAAGTGGAAGAAAAAGCAAAATCTGTGCAAACAGTAAAGGAATTTCTGCAGGTCCAACCTCCGAGGTTCAGCAGAAACTGGCCTACAAAGAATTGGTCCTTTCCAGACACCTCCAGAGCACAGAGGGGCAGAAATAGACGCCCTAGAGGCAGAGGTCAATCAAAGGGTGCCTACAGGGGCAGTCAGTAGCAGCCTGCCAACCAAAGGGGTAGTGCCACAGCTGCAACTATAACCACTACCACTGGACAGACACAATGACTTGGCTCTGACTCCGCCTACCAGGGATCAACTGGAAGCTCCCTTGGGCGGAAAGCTGGCTTTATTCTCAAAAATCTGGCATTACATTACAAAGGACACATGGACATTGCAAACAATAGACAAAGGATACAGGTTTCACTTCCACACTTTACCAAAAAGGAGCGGAATGCCAAACCTTCCACCAAACCAGAAGGCAGAGGCTTTAAGACAAATCAACAATTTACTCCAGATGAAAGCAATAGAAAGGGTACCATCTATGGAACAAGGCCAAGGATTTTACTCCAGACTATTCCTTGTACCAAGAAAAGAAAACCAATGGAGGCCTATTCTCGACTTGTCCGCACTGAACACATATCTCATTGTGCCAAAATTCAAAATGCTGACCCTACAGCAACTTCTTCCCATGTTGGGCAAGGAGTCTTGGCTGGTGACTCTAGATCTCAAGGAGGCATACCTGCACGTCCCTATCCGACCAGATTGCAGAAGACACCTCAGATTTCTTGCAGGATCAGAGCATTATCAATTCTCAGCATTGCCCTTTGGCTTATCTATTGCGCCCAGAGTATTCACGAAATGCCTGGCATCAGTAATTGCACATTGCAGACTTCAGGGAATTCAAATTTACCCATACCTGGATGACTGCCTAATACAAGCAGGCAACAAGACAAAATTGTTAAAGGACTTGGCCTATGTCATACACCTGCTACAGGCCTTGGGATACACAGTCAACATCCAAAAGTCAAGACTAGTGCCATCCCAAAGGATAACATTTTTGGGTGCGGATCTGGACCAAATCACTCAGATGGCTTTTCTCACAGAAGAAAAACAAAAACAACTACCAAATTATTTCATGACTTTGACAAGACAAACTCAGCTTACTGCAAGGAAAGTCCTGCAGGCCCTGGGTTACATGTCATCCTGCATAATCTTGATCCCACATGCTAGGCTGCATATGAGAAAATTACAATGGTACCTAAGGAATGTACGGTCTCAACACAGGCACAGTCTAGAAACCATGATACCAATCATTGCATGCCTTCAAAAGGAATTCCTGTGGTGGGCTCAGGCCTTCCAGTCCAACAGAGGGTTGCCTTTCAACAAACCAAAGCCAAGGCAGACCATCACCACGGACGCCTCAGACCTAGGATGGGGAGCACACATGGAGGACAAATGTATCCAAGGCCTATGGCCTCAAGGACAGCTAAGCATGCACATAAACCAAAAGGAGATGCTGGCAGTGAAGCATGCAATCGAGGTATTCAAACCATTCCTTCAGCAAGGACATCTGTTAATAAGGACAGACAACACCACGGTCATGTGGTACATAAACAAACAGGGAGGCACACATTCCTACCCTCTATGCCGGATGGCAATGAATCTGTGGAACCTATGCCTGAATCTCAATATCCAGCTGCAGGCCACATTCGTACCAGGAAAAGAGAATTCACTAGCAGACAGCTTAAGCAGAACTACCACGGATGCTCACGAATGGATGCTGCATCCAGACATCTTCAAACTCATAACAAAGAAATGGGGAATGCCAGAGATAGATCTGTTCGCCTCCCCACTCAACCACCAACTGAAGAAATTCTGCTCAAGGACATACCACCCACAAGCCTGGAGGGTGGACTCTCTTTCAGCTGGAATGCCCTAACATTATATGCTTTTCCACCTCTCCCATTGATGTACAAGGTTCTACTGAAGATCAGGGAGGAACAGCCAAAGGTAATACTAATAGCTCCGGACTGGCCAAGACAACACTGGTATCCGCTATGAGAAGCATGTCTCAGGCGAACTCATGGTCTCTACCCCTATGGCCTCTTCTTCTAACGCAGAACAATTTCAAGACCCTGCATCCAAACTTGAAAACATTGCAACTAACTGCCTGGAAAATTCCTTAAAACCAAACCAAACTGTTTTATCTCAGAGGGTCAAGGACATTATCCTGGAGGCTCGCAGACCTTCCACAAGGAAGACATACCCAGCTAAATGGAAGAGATTTCTCATTTGGAGCACATCAAAGGGCGCAGATGTCACAGTGGCAAACCTAGCACACATCCTAGAATACTTAGCAGAATTGTTCCACAATGGCCTGTCTTATTCTTCCATTAAGATTCATGCTTCAGCAATTTCAGCAGAATACAATATGGATCCTCCTATCTTCTCTCACCCTCTTCTCAGACAATTTTTGAGAGGGATCAAAAATGTTAAACCTCCAAGGAGACCCCCTCTACCTGCATGGGATCTCAATTTTGTGCTGGAAAAATTGACTCTACCTCCTTTTGAACCAGCAGCATCAGCAGACCTACAGTTTTTATCTTGGAAAACTGCTTTCTTTCTGGCAATCACTTCAGCAAGAAGAGTTTCTGAGTTACAGGCATTAATGGCAGTGCAGCCTTTTCTTATTTTCCACCAGGATAGAGTGTCACTGAGAACCAATCCTACTTTCATGCCAAAGGTGGTATCCAGGGTATCCTTGAACCAAGCTATTCATTTGCCTACGTTCTTCCCTAACCCACAGAACAAAGGAGAAAAACTTTTACACACCTTGGATATACACAGACAACTACGCTACTATCTGGACAGAACTAAAACCAACAGAAAAACTGACCAACGTTTTGTAGCATATGCAACTGGGGTGCAAGGAAGAGCAATTTCCAAACAGACAATTTCAAAATGGATAGGAAATTACATTCGCTTTTGCTACTCTTTTCATGGAAAGACAGCGCCTGAAAATATCAGGCCTCATTCCACAAGGGCCACAGCCACCACTACAGCTTTCCTACGGGGGGTGGCTACCAAGGACATTTTAGAAGCTGCTACTTGGAGCTCCGTGCATACATTTGCCAAGCATTATAATCTACCTTTATACTCCAGATCCCGAGCAGGTTTTGCAACTGCAGTTCTGCAGGGGATCTTAACTACACCATCCTTCTCTTAGTACCTCCTCCCCCAGTTTGGCTATGGTATTCTACCCATATGTTATGACTGCAGATGCATCCTTGAAGGACATAGTACAGTTCTGTACCTACCATAAATGTAGATGTCCGATAGGTATGCATCTGCAGTCAGGATTACCCACCCTCCTTCCCCTCTGTGGTATTCCTAGGGTGCTTACCCCTTTTTCAGCTAGCTGGGAGAATTTATTATGGTGTATTTGTTTGTATGTATATATATATTTTGCTACTGTTTGGAACTTTTCAGCTTTTATCCAAATTTAGCCTTCCTAGAGGGCACCTGGCATCTGGGGCAAGAAACACTGAGGAAAATGCTGTCGGCTGATGCCTTTATACCCCAGAAGCTCTGACGTCGGGGAAAGTGCGACATCAGCCGAGGCCAGACCCAGATTTTGGAATCCGGCCGACCGAAGGGCTGACTGAGGCAAGACAACCCATATGTTATGACTGCAGATGCATACCTATCGGACATCTACATTTATGGTAGGTACAAAACTGTACTTTGTATAGTTTGTTTATAGCAGGGGACCACCAGATTGGCTTCCTTTTTTTGTAGGAGAGCATCTTGGTTCTATCTGGGATGGCACGATTCATGCATGAGTGGATGTGCTCGTACAGTGCCTTAGTGTAGGATTCTGCAGTCGAACTTTCAGATCCCGTCTGCATGGGTGTCATGAAGTTCGTCACTTCTGACTTTAGTAGCATGAAGTTGGCTTTGGAGAAGTTTAAGGAGGTTTCCTTACTGGGGGGTGGGGGTGAGATGTGAATGTCAAGGGTGATTTGCTTATGGTCAGACTTGACCAATGAGGGGGTGACCACTGGTGTGGAGCATCTACCTCCCATGTCGGTAATGACCAGGTCTAGGATATTGGAGCCCCTGATGGGACAATGGATTAGCTGATCCAGGGCGTTGGAATTTATGAATTCCAAGAACCGTTAGGAAAAGGAGCTGGTACCCGAGTAATTCTCCCAGTTAATGGCAGGGTAATAGAAATCACCCAGTATTAGGGTGTTTGGTTGTATCTTAATATATTCCAGTATGTTTAGAAAGGTATAGTGAGAATCGTGGGGCATGGTGGGGGATCTGTAGCAAGCTACAATTTGGATTGCAGTCTTACCTAGTGTTAGTTGCACCTGGAGAATTTCAGATGCATTGTGTTGGGCAACTAGCCTGGAGGTGTGAATATCCTTGGCGAATATGGACACTCCTCCACCTTTAGTGTTTCGGTCTTGGTTTTGTGGCCAAAAAGTGTAGTAAGAGTTGTAGCCTGGTATTGCAGGGGTGCTCTCTGGAGCCCTGAACCAGGTCTAAGTTATTGCACAGATATTTATGTTCTCCATTTTTAGGAGTGCCTCGAGAGAGTTCATTTTGAGGTTTAGACTTCTAGCATTGAGTAGCATTACCTTCAGATTTTACATGCTTGTATCTGTTACGGTGGTGGTTTTGTCCTTTGAACCTTGCCTAAAAAGGCACTATAGGGGTGGCAAGAGCTTTAGCCAGTAACCTAAATCCCAGGGGTGACAGGTGCAGACCATCTTTGGCAAAGCATCGTGGTTTGTCGATCATGTCTTCCCAGGCAGACAGACACTGAATCCCCTTTGAATGACACCAAAAGCTTAGCCAACTGTTGAAGTCAATAATTTTGTCCTTGTACTGTGGTATCATTCTGGGCGAAGGCAGGATGCTACTCAGGGCTAGCATCATACCTGCTTGGGCCACATGATCCGAGAGCTCTTCCATGTCTCTTTTCATGTAGTCCAGGGAAGTACGTCTCAAGTCATTCACTCCAGCATGGACAATGACAAAGTTGTATTTGTACTTGTTGTGGAGTGTCGAGTGCATGCGTTATGTGGTAGATCCTGGCACCCGACAGGCAGGCATGCTTCTTAGGCATGAAGGAAGGATTGGTCCAGAGAGACACTCTGTCTTTATGAAACACCATGCAAGGTGGTTTGATAGAAAGAACCTGCAACTCAAACTCTTCTTGCCAAAGTTATGGCCACCAGAAAGGCAGTCTTCCATGATAAAAAAATTTCATATCTCATGTAGCAGCAGGCTCAAAGGGACTCTGTGTAAGAGATTGCAGCAGAAAAGAAAGGTCCCAAGGGGGGTAGGACCCTTGACGGGAGGCCTGAGTCAAAAAACACCCTTCAAAAATGCCTTACAAAAGCGAGAGGAAAAAGTAGATTCTTCGCAAACATCAAAATTACAGATAGCCACCAATTGTACTTTGATAGTAGAGAAGCTTGCCCCTTCCTGAAAAAGAGAAGACCAGAACAATAAGATATCTGGGATGGGAGCTGAAAAGGGGTCCATATTTCACTGCTTGGCCCAAACGGGAAACTTTTCCCACTTGCTCGCATATACCTTTCAGGTGGATGCCTTCTGAGAATAATGTTCCTTGATGGATGATGCAAGCCTGGACTGATTCAAGAATATGGGAAGTGGAGAAAACCATGCCGTCAGATGAAGAGTCTGAAGGTTGGGGATTGGAAGCTGGGAGGGATGGGAAATCAGATCCGGAAGGGGATCTAGTACCCAAGGAGGCACTTCAGATGAGACTGTAGGAGGGGAAACCACACCTGTCGAAGCCAAAAGGGGGTGATGAGGATCAAGGTGGCCTTGAGACATTCAGCTTTCTGAAGCACTCTTGGAATAAGAGGTATAGGAGAATAGGCATAAAGGAAACCCAGAGGCCAATCGTGAACAAGAGCATCCCTGGAGGACTTCCCAACAGGGGGAATCAGCGTGAAATACCAGCTGCATTTGTGGTTGTGAAGAGATCGCAGCTTGGCTGACCCCAGTGAAGGAAAATCTTTCGCCACTGAAGGATTCAGGGACCACTTTTGAGGACTCAAGATGGCCCTGCTGAGTCTATCCGCCAACATGTTGGACTTGCCAGGAATGTGCACTGCAAGACGAAATCGCCCTGAGGACATCGCCCATTCCCACACTCTCACAGCCCCTCGACAAAACAGATAAGTGTGTACCCCCTTGCCTGTTGATGTACCACGCAACTGCCATGTTGTCCATGTGAACTGCAACAGTACCCACACAAAGGCAGTCCTGAAAAGCTTACAAGAGAAGGACTGCTAATCTCCAGTACATTTATCTGCAGTTTGGTCTCTGCCGAGGACCACGTACATTGGACAGTCTTTCCCTGGTAATGCCCCCCACCACAACAGGGAAGCATCTGAGGTCACAGTAGCATTGGGGGGGGGGATGATCTGCCTGCTAGGAGGTCAGGAGACTGAATCCACCAAAAATGATACCTGCACACTGGAGTGAGACGGATTGAGGCAGTCATTGGATGAGACAGAGAAGACCAATGGACTGCTAGAGTCCACTGCAGAACTCGCATGAAGAATCTGGCTAATGGCACCAGATAAATTGCCACCACCATGGACCCTAAGGCCCTGAGAATAAGGCAAACCTGAGGACAAGTCAGAGCTAGAAAGCATTGAACATGAATTCTGATCAGATGCACACAGCAGAGAGGGAGCGCTGCAGTCTTGGACACAATGTCCAGTTGAATCTTGATGAACTCAGAATTTTGGGATGGAATCAGATTTGATTTCAGGCAGATTCACTGTGATCCCTAACTGGTCGAACAGTCAAAGCATGTACTGAGTGGCTGTGGCCAGCTGATGCTTGGTGGCAGCTGTGAGGAGCCAATCATCGAGTTAGAGAAAAACTGGAATCTCTGCAGTCATAAGTGAGTTGCAACCACTGCCATGCACTTGGTGAATACCTGGGGGGGCCTGTGGTGAGACCAAAGGGAAGGGTCCTGAACTAGAAATGAATGGTGCCTAAGGGAAAGCAGAAATGTCTCCTGGACTGCCTGTTTGTTTTTATAGGATAGTATGTAGCCTAGAAAGCAGAGATGTCTCCTGGACTGCCTGTTTATTTTTATATGATAGTATGCAGCCTGGAGATCCACTAAGCACATCCAATCATCCTTGTGCACAAGTAGCATGATGGATGGACAGTGACCATCCTGGACTGGACAATGACCATCGAGAACATGGACTTACAGATTCAAAATGCTGAGGTCCAGAACTGGATGTAGGTCTCCTGTCTTTTGGCACCAAAAAGAAGAGAGTAAGTTCCAGATTCTCATTGTCCTTGGGGGACCTCTTGGATGGCTCTCTTCTGAAGAAGTTTGAGTACTTCTTGTTGAGCCAACTCCCTCTGATAGGGTGGTGCAATGGGGAGGAATTTCCTGATTGGAGGGGGTGAATAACAAAAAGGGAATAAAATAGCCCCTGGAAATGTTTAGCACCCAGCGATCTACTGTAATATTTGCCCAGGCTAAAGAGTGCAGTGATAAATGACCACTGTGCCTCCAGGGCAGGACAGCCAGGCAGCACTTAAGAAGCACTAGGGGGCTTCTCAGAGAAAGGTTCTGTGGAGCCCTGATTTTGCAGACCCCCCCTCTACACCTGAGATGGCATCTGGCATTGAACCCTCTCCCCCGACCTCTAGAAGAAGGCTCTTTCTAAGCATCTTGAAAGGAAGACTGTGACTTACAAAATCACAATTTTCTAGTCCCTCGTTGCATCTTGGAGAAGGAGCACTGAGGCAGAAAACTTGATTTCCACAGCCGACAAGGTCCTGCCTTCCTGCTCACTGCAGGTGAGTGTCTCTTTGACTGAAGGACCAAACAAGAGTAGATCCATGAAAGGAGGCGTTAGTGAAAGACACCTTAAATGACTCCACAAATCCGCAAAGGCGCAGTCAGGCATGGCACTGAATAGTAATGCCTGTGCCAGTCGTTCGAAAGGCATCTTCTGCAGGGTTGGAAATAAGCCTCATCGAGGAATTAGCCAGGAAAATAAGAGTAGATATTTTGGGGGACACCTTACTTAGTTCCCCTGCAGGCAAAAACTATAAAAGGGAAGTGGTAAGCTCCTTGCAAAGTCCCTCTGTAGTCAGGTGAAATGTACCAAGTAAAGTGCCCGCAGACCAAAGGTAGCTAAAGTGAAGACCCACTTTCCATATATGTCAATTGCCCAGGTCTCTCTGTTAGGGGGATGAACAGATGTACTTTACTCCACCAGTTCTTTCTTGGTGGCTGCAGCTACCACAATAGCGTTGACTGGCACTCCCTTTGACCAGAACTGTTTGTCAGAGGTGGGGCTAAGAAATCTGTCGGTGCTCTTCGATACCAGCTCCAAAATATCTGGCTCCTTCCAAGCCCTGCTGGCAATAAGGTCAATGAGTTTGTCAGCAGGGTGGAAGCTCAAGTTATATATGGTCCCATCCTGAAAGCCTTCAGGAACACAGACTCCTCAAAGGAGAGGGGAAGACCATCCACCCTTAAGCTTGAGGATTTCTAAGATGTCCCCAAAGGAGACATCCTTGGGTGGACATCTGGGGGACCCTTTATCAAGGTCCATATCTTCAGTGAGAGACTCCGTGAAGGAGTCTATGTGCCTCCTCTTTCACGATCTCTTCCGAGACACCTCCTCCGGGGAGGGCTCAGGGAGGATTTGGAAGAGAGGGGGGCCCAAAGGTGGTGACTCCTGTCTGAAGGCTAGTTCAAGACGGCTTACTGGGAACAGGATGAGATGAGTCTGCTCTAGGGGGCTGGGATGGCCCCTGGAAAGCAAAGAAGGAAACTAGTGGAGGAAAAAATCCTCTCTACAACTCGGAAGGCCAAAGGGCTGGACAATGACCCATCCACACTCCCGGCAGGCAAGCCCACCAGAGAAAAGTGATCAGAACATGCCAGCATCTACCGGCCTCTGGACAGTACCAGCCCTGAGCTGTTGAGGGCCAAAGCACCAAGGGGAAGGGACCAGTCCAAAAAAAAAAAAAAAAACGGGCCTGAAGCCCCCACCCATGGACTCTGGGATGGACATCCCTGAGCACTATGGAAACAAAGGGTGCTCTGCTTCTGGAGACCACATCCAGCTTATAATGAGAAAGTACAGTTGTGTATACCTACCATAAATGTAGATGTTCGAGTGTCTTCACTGTTGCAGTCATAACTGTAGGGTACTCCTGCCGGCAGGCAGCCCGAGGTCGGCCAGAATATCAAAGTCTGGGTCCGGCGTCGGCTGTTTCAGCCAGAACCCTGACGTCAGAGCATGGGTATAAAGCTGACAGCCGACGCCATCTTCTCCAGCCTTTCTTGCCCCTGATGTCAGAAGCCCCCCTAAAACCAAAAGGTGTCCCAAGGGAAACACAAATACACCAGAAAGGTAGTGGAAAAGGAAACACAGTAAGCAAATAGAAACAAGAGGGGTCTGGAGGGAGGGAAACACCAACTGCAACAGTGAAGACACTCGAACATCTACATTTATGGTAGGTATACACAACTGTACTATGTTCTTCGTGTTTCACTGTTGCAGTCATAACTGTAGGGTAGAATCCCAAAGCTGAGAATACGGGAGGAGGTTATGAAGAAGAAGGAGCAGCTAGAAGACCCTGCAAAACAGCAGAGGCAAAGCCTGCCCTAGACTTAGAGTACAAAGGGAGGTTATAGTGCTTGGAGAAAGTATGCACAAAACTCCAAGTGGCAGCCTCCAGAATGTCCTTGGTAGGAACTCCTCTGAGAAAGGCTGCTGAAGTGGCAGCTGCTCTAGTAGAATGAGTCCTGACGGTATATGGAATCTGTTTTCCATAAAGAGAGTAACAATATCTTATTCCATGAGCAATCCATTTGGAAATAGTTTGCTTAGAAATGGCTTTACCAAGAGAACTGGAAGCAAAAGAAATAAGCAATTGATCTGATTTTCTGAAACTTTTAGTTTTGTCCAGGTAAAAACGTAGTTGCCTGTGTACGTCCAATGAATGCAAAATCCTTTCCCCCTTATTTTGGGGTTTTGGAAAAAAGGTAGGAAGATGAATGGTCTGATTTAGAGCCACTCTAGAAACAACCTTAGGCATAAACGTAGGATTAGTCCTCAAGGAAACTCTGTCCTGATGGAAAATGAGGTATGGTTCCACGGCCATGAGGGCTTGTAACTCAGACACCCTTCTGGCAGAAGTCAAGGCCAACAAGATAGCTGTCTTCCAGGATAAGAACTTAATATGTCCGCAGAGGCAGCAGGCTCAAAAGGAGGCAAAGTAAGCTTTTCCAAGACATAGTTGAGATCCCAAGGAGGGACAGCAGGAGATCTAGGAGGTTTTAAATTCTTAGCTCCTCTCAGAAATTGTCTGACCAACTGGTGGGAAAAAATGGGAGGATCACAATTGAAATGTGCTGAAATAACAGAAGCATGAATTTTAATGGAAGAAAATGAAAGACCCTTAATCAAAAGGTCTGAGAGATAAAGTAAAATAGATGAGATATCAGGTATTAAAGGGTCAGAGCCACGATCCTGCATCCAAATACAAAATCTTTTCCATTTAGAAGCATAAGACTTCCTTGTACTAGGACGCCTAGCTTCCAAAAGAACATCCAAAACTTGTTTAGGAAGAGAAGAAGGGAACAACTGCTTTTGATGAGCCAAGCTGCTAGACAGAGGGTCTTGATTTGAGAGTGAAATACCTGACCCTGATGCTGGGACAGTAGAGAATGGGTCAGAGGAAGACTCCAAGGAGGAGCAGAGGAGAGGTGCAGAAGAGTAGGGTACCAAAACTGACTAGGCCAATTTGGAGCTATCAAAATGATCAGTCTGGATTTGTCTAACTTTATCTTTAGCAATACCCGAGGCAGAAGAGGAAGAGGAGGGAAGGCATATCCCGAAAGATTCCTCCAGCTGAAGGACAGGGCATCCACTTTCCAAGCTGTCTTGTGGAAGGACCTGGTGCAAAAGAGAGGCAACTGATGGTTGAGATGGGAAGCAAACAGATCTATCTGAGGACAGCCCCAAACTGTAGTTATCTTGCTGAATAAGTTGGGGTCCAACATCCATTCGTGAGGATCCAAAATGTTTCTGCTTAAGCTGTCTGCTAAGAGATTTTGTTTTCCTGGAATGAATTGTGCCTGAAGATCCAGATTCAAATTTAGGGCTGTATCCCATAAGGTCATGGCAAGTCTGCAAAGGGGGTAAGAGTGAGAGCCCCCTTGCTTGTTTATGTACCACATGACTGTGGTATTGTCTGTTTGAATTAGCAGAGGTCCTGGCTTCAAAAGAGTCTGGAAGGCTAGAAGAGCATTTTGGACTGCTAACATTTCTTTCAAGTTGATGTGCCATAGAAGGTGTTTGTTTGTCCAAGAACCCTGTTGGCATTTGTCTAGAAAATGAGCTCCCCATGCATAATCCGAGGCGTCCGTGGTTATGATCCGAGTAGGTTGAAGTAGACGAAAGGGCTTGCCTTTGTTCAAAACACACACCCTGGACCACCAAAGGAATTCCTTCTGGAGGCAGGGAAACAGTGGAATCATTGTATCCAGACTGTGGCAATGTTGAGACCATACACTCTTTAGGTACCATTAAAGTTTCCTCATGTGAAGCCTCGCATTTGGAATCAACAGGATGCAAGAAGCCATGTAGCCCAGAGCCTGTAGGAATTTCCTTGCAGTGAGCTGAGTCAAAGCTGCCAAGGTCTTGAAGATTGAAGCCAGCTGTAACTGTTTTTCTGGAGTGAGGAAGGCCTTCTGTAAACTTGTGTCCAAAAGAGCTCCCAAGAAGGTCATTCATTGAGAATGAATCGAATGTGACTTTTTTGTGTTCACTGAGAATCCCAGTAGTAGGAGAAGACGTTGAACAAAATGTAGGTGTTGAAGTAGAAGGTCTTTGCTGTCTGCCTGAATTAAACAGTCGTCCAGATAGGGGTAAATCTGAATCCCCTGAAGTCTGCAGTAAGCCACTACTGGAGCCAGGCATTTGGTAAAAACTCTGGGCGCAGCAGATAAGCCAAATGGCAGTACAGAGAATTGGAAGTGTCTCGAGCCTGCCTTGAATCTGAGGTACTTTCTGCAATGTTGCCTTATGGGGACGTGTAAGTAAGCCTCTTAAGTCCAATGTTACCATCCAAGCACCTCGAGAGAGCATTGGAAGAAGTTGGTGAAGTGTAAGCATCTTGAATTTTGGAATTTCCAAAAAGGTGTTTAATATTGAGAGGTCCAGAATAGGTCTCCAGGAGTTTTGTTTTCTTGGGACCAGAAAAAGTCTTGAGTAAAAACCTTTCCCCACATCTAGAGGTGGAACAGGTTCTATGGCTCTTAAGGCTAATAAAGCGTCCACTTGATTTAAGGCCTCTGTCCATTGATGTTTTGGCAGATCTGGCCAGCCGGAAGGCCTTGGCAGAGTGTGAAAGTGGAATCTGTAACCTTTCAAAATCACGTCTAACACCCATTTGTCCTGGGTAATGTGAGTCCAATTTTGGTAAAAAAGAGAAAGTTTTCCTCCGAGAGGGGCATCCAGGGAAGAAGGACCTGAAGCCCAACAGAGGGAGTCATTGAGTCTGCTTTCTTTGGGTTTGGGATCTGTCTTCTCCCCTTCTAGGTGAAGAAGCAGTCCACTGTCTAGATCTGTAAGAGGCCTGAGCCTGCGCCCGACCTCTGGAGCGTCTATATCTTCCCCTTTGAGGCCTGTCAGAGGAGGGAAAAGACCAATTTTTGGAGGGCCAATTTCTGGAAAATCTAGGAGGCTGTACTTGCAAGAAATCTTTCACAGTCTGCATAGACTTGGCTTTCTCTTCCATCTTTTTAATAACCTCCTCAGCCTTAGACCCAAATAAAACATCATGCTGAACAGGGGCATCTAGCAATTTTTCCTTAACTTGTTCAGGTAAATTCTGCTCACGAAGCCAAGCATGTCTCCTGATAACAGTACCAGAGGCAGCCGCCCTGCAAGAAGCCTCTAAGGCATCAGAACCACAATGTAAACTATGTTTGCTAACTTGTTCAGTAGCATGCAACACATCCTGTAATTCCTTGTCCTCAGCACATGCAGGAAAGGAAGAAACCCTTTGTTTTAAAACAGATAAAAGAAACTGTTGATACTTAAACATGTGAAACTGGCAATTTAAAGCTCTAATAGAAAGGGTAGCTGAAGTATAAACCTTTTTGCCCCACCTGTCCAAGGCACGAGAATCCTTTTCAGAGGGGATAGGATTCTTAGAGGAGGCGGCCTTAGCAGCCTTGGAGCCCTGCGAAATGGTTTCAGGATCAGCAGAAGGGTTCTTGAATAAGAATTGATGGGAATCAGGGACCCTGTAAAATCTATCAGGCTTAGAAGGAGCAGGCATGGAATCAGGATTCAAGTTAGCTTCAGAGAAGGCATCATCCACAATGTCAAGTACAGGAGGAATAGCTAAAGGCCTGTGCTGAGGGAGAAGAAGAAATTCCCCGAGTCTCTTTTTGGAAGCAGAATAATCCTGACCTTCCCAATGAAAATGCTCCCTCATCTCGTGCAAGGTTTCCCCAAAAGAGAAATCTTCAGGGGGAGAGGCAGAGGGAACAGAATCCTCTGCATCTGAGTCCTCATATGGAGGAAAAGAGTAATCCTGATCAGAGGAAGAAACAGAAGATACAGAAGCCTGATCAGAGGAATCATAAGGGATATCCTGCCTAGGCCTTTTGTCAGGAGGAGGGTGAGAGCCCCTAATCATAGTTGATAAATCCTCAGCCATCCGAAGTAATTGCTTCTGAGTCTTAGGAGTTGAATCCGAAGAAGCTTGAGCAGAAAGTCTGGGTTTAACAGGAGTCTTTGACTTAGCTTTTGTCTTTGTGGAAATAGTAATGTGAGAAGGCCTGAAGACCCCCTCAGAAGCCGGTACCTGCACAGCGGTTCCGGACCCATCTGAAGGAGCGACGTCCGAAGGTCCTGCAGCAGACAAATTACTAGGCCTAGTTGGCTCACCATGTGAGTCCGTATCGGCCATCGGTTCTGAAGTGGCGGATGACAGGGGCTGCAAAAGCGCCTCACTGACGACCGCCGAACCCGAAGCTGGCTCCGGCTGCAAAGTATCCTGTTTGGACCTCGGAGGCCTGTCCTTGTCTTTGCGTTTCTTCTGTAATCCGGTAGTGGGTAAAGTATCCGACGACATTCTATAATTAAATCGTCTACCGAAGTAATTCAAGGCCCAATAGTACCTGCGCTTGATAGTGCGAGAATTAAACCTGGCACAGAACAGACAACAAGAAACGTCGTGGTCAGGGCCTAAGCAAGGTAGACAGTAAGAGTGGAAATCTTTATGAGGTATTTGTTTTCCACAAGCTACACAATTATTAACTTTTTCTGACATCGGAGGAGCAAGAAAAAGGTTTCCCCAACGGGGTACTTAGCTTTGAGAAGAGAAGTAGAAAACTTCGGACCGACGACAATCACACCACGTTGTCTTGAAAACGCCAACCAACAACTAGCGAACTGCTTTGCACCGCACAGCAAGAAAGACTGGAGAAGATGGCATCGGCTGTCAGCTTTATACCCATGCGCTCTGACGTCAGGGTTCTGGCTGAAACAGCCGACGCCGGACCCAGACTTTGATATTCTGGCCGACCACGGGCTGCCTGCCGGCAGGAGTACCCTACAGTTATGACTGCAACAGTGAAACACGAAGAACATCAAGTGTGTGCAGTGGATCAAGTGGCTGCAGCACAAATATCATCTGAGGACATCCTAGTGGAAAAGCTGATGAGGTAACAACTGACCTAAGAGAATGCGCCTTAAGTGCAAGAGCCAACTCCATATTCCTGGGAGAGTAAACCTTGGAAATGCATGGAGAAATCCATTTAGAACCTGTCACTTTTGAAACTACATGGCTGCACCTGTCCAAAGAGAAAACCACAAACAACTGGTCAGATTTCCTAAAGGGTTTAGTCCTGTGTAAATAAAATCTCAACTGCCAATGCACATCTAAGGTATGGAGAATGTATTCAACCTTATTAGAGTGGTTAGAAAAGAAGACAGGTAACTGAATAATCCTGGTTGTGATTTCTTTCAGTAGCTACCTCAGGCAAAAAAGAGGGGTTAGTTTGCAAAGTCACTCTGTCTTTATGGAAAACAATATATGGTGGTTTCGAAGACAAAACCTATAACTCATAAACCCTCTTAGCCGAAGTAATGGCCACTAGGAAGGCAGTCTTCCAAGAAAGAAATGTGAGATCACATGAATGACGTGGCTCAAAAGGACTGAGTAAGAGGCTTCAGCATCAAGGTCAGATCCCAAGGATGGGCAGGATCTTTGACAGGATGCTAGAGAAGGAAGATGCCCTTCAAGAAGGCTTTATATAATCTAGAGGAAAAAGTGCGTACAGTATTGACATGAAAATTAGAAATGGCCACCAACTGCAGTTTAATAGTAGAGAAGCTGGCCCCTTCTTGAAAAAGGGAAGATAAGAAGAGAAGGGTATCTGGAATTGGAGCTGAAAAGGAATCAATTTTCCATTTCGCAGCCCAAAAGGAAAAAAACGTTTCCACTTACTACAGCAGACCTTTTGAGTAGAAGGCTTCTGGGAACCTAATACAATTTTTCTGACAGGAGAAGACAGCCTGGACTGCACTACTATCATGGGAAGTGGAGAAACCATGCAGTCAGGCAAAGTGACCGAAGATTGAGCAGTTGTTCTGATGGGTGAGAGATGAGATCCAGAGCGGGATCCAGTATCCAGGGAGGATATACGAGATGAGAACGTAGGAAGGGGAACTACACCTGACAAGGCCAGAAAGGAGCAATAAGAATCACAGAACTCCAGTCTGTATGCTTTCTGAATTATTCTGGGGATCAACAGAAGAGGCGGGTATGCGTAAAGGATACCCAGAGGCCAATCGTGAACAGCAGCATCTCTCGAGGACCTGCTGCACCACTGACTTCAAAAGGAGTGTTGGGATATTACAGGTTGCAGCTATTGAGTTGGTGCAACTCCCTGCACCTAAGCCAGGGACGCAGTGTACACACACAGAAGCCTCTTACAGGAGCAGCTTCAAATGGGCCACCAGACAATAGGGAAGGAAGGAAAGGTCCTCGAAATGATTGATGGCCTGCAAGGTAAAGGACTTTTCTTCTGAACGGGAATAAACAAGCTTGCAGGGATCTCCCCTTTACTAGAGAATTGACAGGCCTTATGGCTCTCGCTTTGGCTAGGAAGTAAATGGGCTACCTCTTGCCCCATAGAAGAAAATGAATAGGTCTAGGCAATACTGGGGGTGCTGCTGAATAAAACTAGTGTCTAATGATGGTTGACAAAATAGCTTAGCATACAAAATCATTACAAAATGTTACAAAGCACTCATATTATATGCAGAAGATTAAAGCAATAGCACATCTTACTGAGGAGTTATTCTACCAGCTTTTATATAAATGTAAATATTTACAGTGAGGTACTTCTAATGACCAAGCATATATGACCCTGCCACCTGTTGTTTTTCTCTGTTGCCAGAAAGATGGAAGTCATGATTTTTGTCATGTTTTAGTTCTTCTTACTTTCCCTTGCTACGTTTCTTGTCACTAGGTAGATGGAATTTAGTACAAGACACCTACTTCAAACTTTTTCTTTAAAAGTTTAAAGATGCATTTTAACAATATTCTAACAATACTTAGTTTTGTGAGAAGACACTTTCTCATTTAGTTACTTCTCAAGGATTCTACCTAACTGCAGCTTCTCTCTCTTCTGCATGATACACAAAATCTACCCAGAGGAAGATTCACATTACATAACCAAATATACGACATGACTCCTGGGAAAGGCTGACACAAATTTCCCAACTGTGCCCCTTTACCCAGACTATACGGTAATTACTGCCACCACCCAGTTAATAATATCAGCTACTAAAAGGCCCTTAAAAGGGTGTCCAATTATTACTGTGCAATATTAATATCCAATGGTAATGTGACTGTACAGTCTAAGGCTTATTGGAAGGGCTTAGACAGTAAACTCTATAAACATATAATGTACTCTAAAGCATACTTCATCTCTACACAAAGCAGCCACAGGTGGAAGGTTTTAAAAATATTTAATAATAAATAATTAAAATGCAAGACAAATATACTACACCACAGAAATATCTAAGAGTTCACAGATCACACAGAAACTTAAAATAATACAGTAGGACAGGACTGGTTTCAAAGAAAAATACCTAATTAATTAGGTTAGATGTCCAGATCAAAATGCCTCAGGTCTCTTGTCAGAAATAGTATTTAAACATTACTAACAAACATGTCTCTAAGGCCCTCCCAAAATTGCATCATTTTGACACTTAGGTTTTTCCAGTGTTTATATTGCATCATCTTAACACCTGGTCTGAGTTTTCAGGCCACAAACTGCATTATTTAGCAATCTTAATACCTGTACAGAAACTTACAACAGACGACATTTCACATGTATATACTAACAGAAACTAAAGAAATAAAGCACCTTCCACATCTAAATTCTAGTCATAAACTTTAGCCTTAAAACAATGGGCATGAAATCTTCATCCAGCCACCCTCGGGCCAAATTCTACCATGAAAGGATACAACATGCTTCACTGGGCCAGTAGAGTGCAATGTTGTCACATATTTTGCAGTTCCACATTTCACAGTGTTTTCTTACATTTAAAAACACAAGTCTGTATTTTACATTTATTTATACAGTTGATAGAATTATATATTAAATTCTATTTGACTAGGCTGGGAGCCTTCGCCCATATCTCCCCAATCATCACATCTCTTCCCCCCCTGGGGAACTCGAGCAATTTTTTCAAGTGCCCCTTGAGAAACATCGTTTGAGAGTGTCAGGTCTATCTGGGTGTACCTCACCCCATTCCCTGTCTTGAGAGACCATCTGCACTGGCATTACTACTCCCACTGTGGTGCTGCAATGACATATGCTTGCAACCTAAGACTCCATATTAACAACTTGGCATTTTGCTGACTGGCTCTGTTTAACCATGTTAGAGGGTTGTGATCCGTCATCACAGTGAATTTTCTTCAATACAGATAAGGCTGAAGTTTTTGTAGTGCCCGCACTATGGCTAGACATTCATTTTCTACCGCTGCATAGCATTCCTCCCTGGGTTGGAGTCTACGACTGAGATAAACCACTGGGTGCTCTTCTCCCTCTGAAGAAATCTGGCTAAGTACAGCCGCCACCCCATAGTTTGAAGCATCCACCTGCACAACAAAGTTTTTTGCTGTAGTCTGGACTGCCTAACACAGGGGGTCCTTCCAAAGCTTCCTTAAGCTTCTGAAATGCCTGCTCACATTACCTTATCTGGCCTGTTCTTCCTTGTCAGGTCTGTGAGGGGAGCAGCTATGGTACTATAATTGGGAACAAACTTTCTGTAGTACCTTGCTATCCCTAAGAATGCCCTCACCTGCTTTTTGGTAACAGGTGCAGGCCATGCCTGAATAGCTTCCACCTTGGCAGGTTCTGGCCTTATCTTACCACTCCCCACTCTATGTCCTAGGTAGGAGACCTCTGCCATACCCACCTGACATTTGCTAGGCTTAATGGTCAACCCTGTCCTCTGTAGTCTGCCCAGCACCTCCCTGACATGCTGAAGGCGCTCTTGCCAAGAATGGCTGTAGATAGCAACATCATCCATATAAGCAAGGGCAAACCCTCCTGCTCCTGCTAAGATATGATCTACCAGCCCCTGGAAAGTAGTTGGGGCATTCTTCATCCCAAAGGGCATTTTGTGAACTCATACAAGCCAAAAGGAGTCACAAAGGCTAACTTCTCTCTAGCACTGGGAGTCAAGGGCACCTGCCAGTAACCCTTGGTAAGATCAATGGTTGTAAGATACTTAGCCACACCCAGCTGCTCTAGGGCCTCATCTGTCCTAGGCATGGGGTAAGCATCTGACTCTGTGTGACTATTTAATTTCCTGTAATCCACACAGTACCTGGTGCTGCCATCCTTCTTTGGGACCAACACCACTAGCGAGGCCCAGGGACTGTTGGACTCTTGACTCATCCATTAGTTCCAACATCTCCTGTACCTCTTCCTTTAGAGTCTGTTTGACTCTCTCAGGCACCCTATAAGGGGTCTGCCTGATAGGCCTTTGGGGTCCTGTATCCACCTGGTGCTGCCCCAGGTGGGTGCTCCCTGGTTTCCCCAGTGAACATGCCCCCAAACTCCTGCAATATTGCTCGGATCTCTCGAACCTGGGTAGGATATAGCTGCTGGGACATTGCTACCCCTTCCACCGAGGTGTCAGCCCGAGCCTGACTGAGGAGATCAGTCACAAGATCTCTTTCCGACTCCTCCTGCAATGCACTGCAAATGCTCAGCGCAAGGGCCTCCCTATCATGGTAAGATTTTATCATGTTAACATGGTACAATTTGTGCCCCTTCCATCTGCCTAGCACTTCCACCATGTAGTTAACAGCACTTACCTTTCTTACCACCTTGTAGGGTCCCTCCAAAGCTGCTTGCAACTTGTTGTGTCTGACAGGAATGACAACAATCACCTGCTACCCTACAGCATACTCTGTAGCTCGAGCATTCCTGTCATACCACACCTTTTTCTGTTATTGGGCTTCTGCCAGGTTCTCCCGGGCCAAGCCCATGAGTTCCCTGAGCCTTGTCCTGAGGTTCAGGATATATGCCACAACAGACTCCTTGTGAGACTCCCACTCACCTTCCCACTCATCTCAAATTAAATCTAGAGGACCCCCTCACCCTATGCCCATACAGCAACTCAAAGGGTGAAAAACCTGTGGATTCCTGGGGAACCTCTCTGTAAACAAACAGATGGGGCAAATATTTGTCCCACTCCCTCTTAAACTGATCTGCAAATGCCCGTAGCATAGACTTGATTGTAGAGTTTAACCTCTCAACAAGACCATTAGTCTGGGGATGGTAGGGGGTGGTCTTCATGTGCTTCACCCAACAGGACGTCCACAGACAAGCCAGCAGGTCTGACATAAAATTGGCACCTCTGTCAGACAGTATTCCCTTTGGGAAACCTGCCCTGCTGAAAATCTCTAGCAAAGCATTTACCACCTTCTCTGCCTCAATGGAGGACAAAGCCACTGCCTCAGGGTATCGTGTAGCATAATCTACAATCACTAGGATATACATTTTCCCTGTGGAACTTGGGGTACTCAGAGGACCCACAATATCCATAGCTACCCTCTGAAATGACTCCTCAATCACAGGCAAAGGCATCAAAGGAGCTCTCACCTTGTCTCCTGCCTTGCCTACCTTTTGGCACTGCTCACAGGTCCTGCAGTACCCTGTTACATCCCTGGAAATTCCAGACCAATAGAAGTTTTGCATAATACGCCTCTTTGTATGCTTTATGCCCATATGACCTGCAAAGGGAATACCATGGGCTATGCCTAGACGCGCCAGATGGTAAGCTCTAGGCACTACCAACTGCTGTACTCTCTCAACTTCTAGCCCTCCTTCTGGGGTCCACTCTCTGTACAGTAACCCTTTGTTCCAGTATACAGATTCCCCCTTCCCTTGAGAATCAGGTGCCTCCCTAGCTACCTGCCTCAGGCCTTGCAATTTAGGGTCTGAGAGCTGAGCCTGTTTCATGTCTCTCCTTGTAACCCTTCCCAGCTCTCCCCTTCCACAGGAAGTTTGGCATCCTCTGACAACGGTGCCTCACTGTCAGCCTGGGTACTATTACTACTCACCTCTATCTTTGCAGTTACCCTGTCCAAGGGAACATTAGTATCCACAAGCAGCTGTGGCTCACTTTCAGTCTCACTGCTACAGCGTAGCTCACTCCCTGAAGTAACCACCTCAGCAGTCCTGGCTGCAAGTACGTAGTCTGTTTGGGTCTCCTCCAGGCTACCAGACCCACATGCTTGTCTCCTAGCCTCACTGCATTTAACTGCGTAAGTACATGGTACTGCCCCAGCCAATTCCTTCCCTCTCAGGACTTCTGCAGGAAGGTAGTTCCATACCCCTGTTGTCTCAGGACAACCCACTATTGGCATTTTGTCTTTCCCACTTACTGGCTCCCTCACCTTTGGTTCCCCACCTTGCCTCCGCAGACACCTGTATGCGACATGGCCCCACTGGTTGCATTCAAAACATTTAACCCTAGCTCCTGGATGTGTACCTGGAATAGTTGCTTCTCCTGCTACTGGCGGATTCTGTTGGGGCAGTCTGTGCTGCTCACCATGGGTTCCTTTAGTCCCATGAGCAGTACTGGGGGTCCCTTTCCTGTGCAGGGCTGCCCTGCTTGCTAGGTATAGGTCTCCCTTCTTCCCCAACTCCTCTGAAGTAGCACACTGCTTATCAGCAAACCAGATCCTAATGTCCTCAGGCAAAGTGTTAAGGGCCTGTTCCCTTACGAAAAGGTCTGCCAGCCCTTCAAAAGTGGTGACCTGACATCCACTCACCCAGCTATGAAAATAAGTCCTCAGTTCAACAACATATTCACATACATTTTCATTTGCCTTGCGGTTATGCTCACGAAACTTTTTCCTATACATTTCAGGTGTTAGCTTAAAACATTCTAACAAATGTCTTTGTACAGCAGTGTAATCAAAACAGTCAGTGTCATGCATTTTTGCTAAAGATGTTACAGCTTTACCATGGAGTAAAGGGGTCAGGAACCATACCCAGAGCCTTTGGTCAACTTCATACTGTTTACATACCCACTCAAACATGTGGAGGAAGCTGTCAAAATTATCCCAGTCTTTAAACTGTGGAAGAAATTTACTGACCTTTTGTGCTTCTGGGGTCCGGTTACTCCCTTCCCCATTACCTCCATGACTCTGGCGAAGAGTCAGCATTTCCCTCTCATGCTTTCTCTGCTGTTCCTGTTCTTCAGCTTCTAGGCTCCTCATTCTCTCGGCTGCTTCTAGTTCCATACGCCTGGTCTACAACTCAAGTCTCTTCAGCTCCAGCTGGAATTTTAAGTCCACTGCAGAAAAGTTGAGCTGTCCATTCTCAGAGGATATTGTTTCTCCACCGTCAGTCTGATTATCCTCCAGGCTGCTGTTTTCTGATGCAGCTGTAACCAAGGCCGCAATCAGGTCTGCCTTAGTCAGGTTTCCATGCACCAGCCCCCTAGCCTGGCACATCTCCGTCAGCTTTCCATACTCTTCTGCTGACATGCTGCCTGCTCACCGACTAACACTAAGCTAACAAATGAAATAAACAGTTGTGATCTGAACTCTTGGTATACACTGCGTGGCTGTTTTAGAGTACAAAACACATTCAGAGATCACTGTACATAAGCTACAGGAATTCGCTCTACCCACACCACTACAAGCCAATTAGTATGTGAAGTAGATCCCATCAATGCCAAACACTTGTGACGACTGTGCCCTGGCCCAGCAATCAAGGAGCCTCAATCCTCACCACTAATGCCAGGGAGGTCATCTCCTAGGAGAGGAAAGGATAACTAATACAAACAGTAAAGTACAATTTCCCTTAAGTGCACACAGAGATCACAGTCAATCTGGGGCTGGTTGCTCCCTTCCTTACCAGGTCCCCAATAAGACTCCCCACTGGCACAGCTATAGGGTCCAGGTCCCAGCCTAACTAGGCAAGCTAAAACCTCCAGTACCCTCTCTGTCCAACCAGTGCTTCGTGTCCCCGTCCAAGTAGCAGACACAACACGCACACACTTTGAGATAAGTATTTATACACTTTACAGACACTCCTGGGAAAGGCTGGCACAGATTCTCCAACTGTGCCCCTTTACCCAGACTATACAGTAGTAATTACTGCCACCACCCAGTTAATAATATCAGCTACTAAAAGGCCCTTAAAAGGGTGTCCAATTATTACTGTGCAATATTAATATCCAATGGTAATGTGACTATACAGTCTAAGGCTTATTGGAAGGGCTTAGACAGTAAACTCTATAAATATATAAAATACTCTAAAGCATACTTCATCTCTACACAAAGCAGCCACAGGTAGAAGGTTTTAAAAATATTTAATAATAAATAATTAAAACACAAGACAAATCTACTACACCAGAGAGATATCTAAGAGTTGACAGATCACACAGAAACTTAAAATAATACAGTAGGACAGGTCTGGTTTCAAAGAAAAATACCTAATTAATCTTTACTAGCTTTAACTATTCCTACAAGATATCACAGTGCTAAAAACTTACACGTGAGCATAAGCAGAGTGCTGATAAGTTAGATGTCCAGATCAAAATGCCCCAGGTCTCTTGTCAGAAATAGTATTTAAACATTACTAACAAACATGTCTCTAAGGCCCTCCCAAAATTACATCATTTTTGACAGTTAGGTTTCCTGGTATTCATATTGCATCATCCTAACACCTGGTCTGAGTTCCCAGGCCACAAACTTCATTATTTAGCAATCTAACACCTGCACAAAAACTTACACCAATAGATGAAATTTCACATGTATATACTAAAAGAAATAAAAAAACAAATAAAAAAAAAATACTATATATACTAAAAGAAACTAAAGCAATAAAGCACCTTCCACATCTAAATTCTAGTCATAAAATTTAGCCTTAAAACAATGGGCAGGAAATCTTCATCCAGCCGCCCTCGGGCCAAATTCTAACATGAAAGGATACAACATGCTTCACTAGGCCAGTATAGTGCAATGTTGTCACATATTTTGCAGTTCCACATTTCACAGTGTTTTCTTACATTTAAAAACACAAGCCTGTATTTTACATTTATTTATACAGTTGATAGAATTATATATTAAATTCTATTTGACTAGGCTGGCAGCCTTCGCCCATATGTCCCAATCGTCACAACCTCCTTAATGAGATTTGAAACCAACATACCATAATACTTTAATACCAGTTTGTTTCATAAACACTGATTCTTTGTAGTCCCTTGTAACTTCAAAAAAAATCACTTAATTATGAAAGCATACATATTTTAACATATAAAGCAGTTTGGTTGCAGTTAAACTGTATAATTTACAGGTGGCAATACTTCTGCCCATTTGAAAATGTATCCTGAATTACTAATGAATACTGGTTACCACACTTTGTAAGAGGGAAAGTTTCCATAATGCTGTCCATGGTCTCCTCTACTGCTGAAGTCCCTTTTAAAACTAATGCTATTATGCTCCTTGTGGGTAGATATATGCATTAAATGCACGTCTGTAGTTGCTGACGCATCAGCTTTAAAAAACTAAGATGTCATAGACTGATTTATACTATTTGATGCAAAGTATCTAATTGTATGTGAAAATTTAGTATTGCCTAGCCAGTCAACAGCCAAGCATACCATCTTCCGATTGGTCTAGTTAAACTTAATCCTTTATTTGACCATTAACCTATGCATAAAATACATTATATTCCTCAATATAGCAATACTTTGGTTTGTCTGACTACTTGTTTGGGTCTTCTACACTTGTATTAATCACATGAAATGGCAGTTCCATTAATCTAGGGTGTTTCCCCTGGTCTTAGCTTTAAATGGGCTCAAAATGTTCTTTTATATATTTTTTCCCATTCAACATAACTGGTTTAATCTTATCACCGTGTTAGGTAGAATTGCCAATGGCAATGTCTGGTGTACCTTAAAGTTTTAAAGGAATGACAGTTTATGAAGCTCCTATTCCTGGTGCTTTATATTTTTTTTCTTAGAGTGCCTTAGAAATCTCAGTATATTACAATTATTTAACCTGTAAAATCAGTTAATCCCTTTTCTGATTTAGTAAATATAAAACATATGAATTAGCTACAGAGCAATTACTACTAAACATGCTTAATAAATTCTGCTTTTGTGGACACACAACAAATAAGTAATGTCCATTTTATAAATACCATGGACCTTGGATGCACATAAAAAAAAAAAAAAAAGAAGTTATGTCTTACCATAACATTCCATCTGTGTTGTCGATCTTCACCAATCCTTGACAGTGGGTTCGGTTCCAAACCTTGGAACAGAGACGGCTATTTACTTCAGCTCGTGCTCCCCAAACTCTCGAGCCAGGCTCTACCCATAATGCTCTTCACACAGATTACCTCAGATCGAGTTTTCCAAGGAGTGGCAGTCAGACGCAAAAGGTCATGGATACATGATAATTAGATTAACTGAGGCCAATTACGAGTCATTACAGGAAAGCTAGCCAAGGGCTAAATTCGGTCTACAAAGAGTCTCAGGATGGGGGACAGAGGCTGGGGATGTCAAGGATTGGTGAAGATAGACAACACAGATGGAACGTTATGGTAAGACATAACTTCTTTATCTGATGATGTCAATCTTCACTCAGTCCTTGACAGTGGACAGAGTCCCCGGCTACTTCAGCCTCGGGAGGTCTCACGGAAGAATATTCCTAAGCACCATAGAGCCAAAAGATACTCATCCCCTTGAGACCTGATCCAATTTGTAATGAGTGATAAAGGTATGATGAGAAGACCAAGTGGCTGCTGCACAAATGTCATCTAAAGAAGCTCTGGCATGAAAGACTGCAGAAGTAGTTACTGCTCTTGTAGAATGGGCTTGAACTGTTTTTGGGAGTTGGAGTCCTTTAGAATGGTAAATTAATGTGCTGCAGTCTCTAAGCCACTTGGCCAAGGTAACCTTAGAAACTGGGTTACCTAGATGGACAGAAGGAAATGCCACAAAAAGTTGGTTTGATTTTCTAAATACCTTAGTCCTGTGAAGATAAAAAAGTAGTTGTCTGTGCTCATCAAGTAAATGGAGAGCATATTCTCCCTTGTTTGAAAAATTTGGGAAAAAGACTGGTACCTGTAGAGTCTAATTAATATTAGTCTCAGATGCAACCTTGGGCAGAAAGGAAGATAATTAGTTTGAAGCGCAACTCTATCCTTATGAAAAATTAAGTATGGAGGTTCACATGATAGGGCCTGAAGTTCTGAGACTTTTCTGGCAGAAGTGATAGCCATGAAAATAAGGTTTTCCAAGCCAGATATTTTAAGTCACAAGTTCCGGACTGTTCAAAGGGGCTCCTACTCAGGGCCTGAAGAGCCATAGTTAAATCCCAAGGGGGAAGAGGTTCTTTAAATGGAGGTCTTAGCATTAGAAGACCTTTTAGGAATGCTTTACATAGTTTGTGTGACATCAGAGGGGCACCTCCAGTCCTATACAGAAGTTCGAAATTGCAGGTAGGTTCACACTAATTTTTGCAGCAGAGGAACCCAGCTGGTAAAGTGAAGCCAGAAAATCTAATACTTTGTGGATAGGGCTGGAATAAGGATCTATCTTGTTATCCAGAGCCCATCTAGCAAATGTCTCCCATTTATTTTGGTATAATCTCCTTGTAGACTATTTGTGATGAGCGATAATAATTTGTCAGACTGGTGAGGAAAGAAATGGAAGCCTGGCAATCATGGGAATTGGAGAAGTCATGCAGTAAGCTTGAGGTTTTGGAGATTCGGATGCACCATGCCCTCCAGGTGAGACAGTAGATAGTACAGTTTTGTACCTACCATAAATGTAGATGTCCGAACTGGATAGCATCTGCAGTCATAACAACTGGGTTGTCCTGTCGTCAGGCAGCCCTTCGGTCGGCCGGATTCCAAAGTCCGGGTCCGGCTTCGGCTGATGTCGCACTTCACCCGACGTCATCTCTGTTGGTCTTCGGGTATAAAGGCATCAGCCGACGCCATTTTCCTCAGTGTTTCTTGCCCCAGATGCCAGTTGCCCTCTTGGAAGGCTAAATTTTGGGTAAATGCCAATGTTTCCAAAAAGATAGAAGGCAAACACAAAAAATAAGCATGTATGTACATATATACAAACAAATACACCATAAGAGACTCCCCCCCGCCAGCTAGCTATTAGGAGGGTAAATACCCTAGGAGTACCACAGAGGGAAGGAGGGAGGGTAATCCTGACTGCAGATGCTATCCAGTTCGGACATCTACATTTATGGTAGGTACAAAACTGTACTATGTCCTTCATGGATGCATCTGCAGTCATAACAACTGGGTAGAATACCATAGCCAACTAGGGGAGGAGGAAGAATAGATTATGGTGTGGATAGGATCCCTTGCAGTACAGCAGTGGCAAACCCTGCTCGGGATCTGGAATACAGAGGTAAATTATAATGCTTGGCAAATGTATGCACGGAGGTCCAAGTAGCCGCCTCAATAATGTCCTTGGTTGCCACTCCTCGTAAGAAGGCTGTGGTAGTGGCTGTTGCCCTTGTCGAATGAGGCCTTATGTTCTGTGGAATTGGTTTTCCATGAAAGGAGTACAGAATCGTATGCAATTTCCTATCCATTTGGAGATTGTCTGTTTGGAAATCGCTTTTCCTTCCCTTCCTGTTGCATAGGCTACAAACAGCTGGTCAGTTTTTCTGTTACTTTTTGTTCTGTCCAGGTAGTAGCGTAGCTGTCTATGTACATCCAAGGTATGCAGCATTCTTTCCCTCTGTTTTGTGGGTTTGGGAAGAAGGTAGGTAGGTGGATTGCCTGGTTTAAAGACACTCTGGATACCACCTTAGGCATAAATGTAGGATTAGTCCTCATGGACACTCTATCTTGGTGGAAGATTAGGAAGGGTTGTACTGCCATTAGGGCCTGAAGTTCAGAAACCCTTCTTGCAGAGGTTATTGCCAGTAGGAAAGCAGTTTTCCACGATAGATGCTGCAGGTCTGCTGTTGCTGCTGGTTCAAAGGTGCAGTGTCAACTTTTCCAGCACAAAGTTCAAATCCCAAGCTGGCAATGGTGGTTTCCTAGGAGGTTTTACATTCTTGATCCCTCTGAGGAACTGCCTGAGTAAAGGATGTGAAAAGACAGGTGGATCAAAGCTGTATTCTGCTGAAATAGCTGATGCATGTATCTTGATGGAGGAATAGGACAGGCCTGTATGTAGAAGCTCTGCCAAATACTCCAGAATGTTAGCAATGTCTATACTGGACACATCTTTTCCTCTTTCAGCACTCCAAATGACAAACCTTTTCCATTTTCCTGCATAGTTCCTTCTTGTTGAAGGTCTGCGGGCTTCAAGGATAATGTCTTTAACCCTTTGGGAAAGCTCTGGATTAGTTGCTGCTATGTGATATTCCATGCAGTCAGTTGCAAAGTTTTAGGTTTGGATGCATGATGCTGTAGTTGTTCTGGGTTAACATCAAAGGCATCAGGGTATTGGCCATATTTTGTCCCGAGACATGCTCCTCAGCAATGGGTACCAGTGTTGTCTTGGCCAGTTTGGAGCTATCAGGGTTATCCTTGGGTGTTCCTCCTTGATTTTTAGTAATACCTTGTGTATCAAGGGAAGAGGTGGGAATGCATATGCTGTCAGACCTTTCCAGCTGAAGGAGAGCGAGTCCACTTTCCATGCAAGTGGGTGGAACGCCCTTGTGCAGAATTTTTGAGCTGGTGATTGAGAGGGAAGCGAATAGATCTATCTGTGGCATTCCCCATTTCTTTGAGATGGCCTTGAAGATGTCCGGGTGTAGCATCCATTCGTGAGCATCCGAGGTGGTTCTGCTTAACATGTCTGCTAGAGTATTCTCCTTTCCTGGTACGAACATTGCCTGTAACTGGATGTTGTAGCTGAGCGCCAGGTTCCAAAGGTCCAAAGTCATTCTGCATAGGGGGTATGAATGAGTGCCTCCCTGTTTGTTGATGTACCACATGACTGTGGTGTTGTCTTGTCCTTATCATCAAATGTCCTGCTTTGAGGAATGGTCTGAATTTTTGGATTGCCAGCTTTACTGCCAGCATTTCTTTTAGGTTGATGTGCAAATGGAGCTGGTCCTGTGTCCACAATCCTTATGCATTTGTCCAGCATGTGAGCCCCCATCCTAGGTCTGAGGTCTGTTGTGATGGTTTGGCTTGCTTGATAGTTGTGGAAAGGTAGGCCTGGATTTGACTGGCATGCTTGAGCCCACCATAGGAACTCCTGTTTTAGGCATGGGATTAGAGGAATTTCTGCTTCTAGGCTGTGCCTGTGTTGGGACCATAAATTCTTTAGGTACAGCCCCCAGTCGCACCCCATACCAGAGCTGGCGCTCGAATGCGGCCTTGGGTTTTTAGACTGACGCCAGTACGGGCCCGGTCTTGCAATGGCCGTCATTTCACGCTATTTCTGACTCCAAAACTTGCCAGAAGAGTCAGAAGAGTCAAAAAAGACAAGTCCCAAAAACAACCTGTACCAAATAAATGTTACCTATATACAGTAATACATATAAAAAATAAACACAAGTAAACTCACATGCAACAAATGAGATCCCTGAGGGATACATGGGAAGGATACTACAAAACTGTAGGGGAACCTCTAACATCTACATTTATACACTAACAAAACTGTACCTCCGTCTTCGCCTTCCCTTGCTGCAGTCCTAGAAACAAAGTAGCAGGCAAACAAGAGACCTAAGGGAGGGCAGCAACAACAAAAGTAGCAGGAGTTCGACAACATATAGGGTAAAACAGCCGTAGAGGAGAATAGGAGGCTGACAAAGTATATAGGAAGTGATCACCTCAGTTGAAAGCATGTACTTGCTGTGTTGAGTCAAGCTCTAGCCTTAGAGTATATGTGCCCTAGTGTAGCTGGGCAGAATAAGTGGGTGAGCCCCAGTCAATGCTGTCTAACCTCCTGGAACCCTTGGGAAAGTGGGAATATAGAAATGTTGCCCTGTGAACAATAAATTTAGTGAATAAGTGCAAATCAACACTGCCTACCATGTGAACTCCTAGCAAAGAAACAGCAAGCCAATGACTACCTAAAAAGTGTAGTCATCTAACACCTAATAACGCACTGATCTGCAACATCTAAATCAGCAAAATCTTTTCGGTGAAATTTTACAAATAAAACAAAACGTAGGGATAAATGGTTTATTTGGTTTAAAAGCCACACTAGTAGCAAAAAAAGGCATAAATTAAGGATTAGTAATGTAATGATACCCAAACCCTTATGGAAATCATATTAGCTCTACTCAAAGCAAGGGCCTGCAACTCAGACATCCTTAACACAGAAGCCATAGCTCCACTTGGAAAAGTCTTCCATGAGAAATATTTCAATTCAGCAAAAAGGAGTAGCTCAATGGGTTGTAGAGTAAGTTGGGATCACACAAAATAGAGAAACCAAGCAGGATTAGGAGCTCTAGGGGTCTTATATCACAAAGATAGTAAGAAACTGCTGCTGCAAAATGAATCTGCCAAAGCATGAAGATATCATAGTGAGCTGAAATTACAGCATGAATCTTTGAGGAAGAGAACCGGAAAAGCCTGTCCAAAAATTCAGTAAGATTGAAGAGCCACAAAAAAATTGCTGATTGAAATTCCAAATTCTTAATATCTCCTGTAAAATAAAATTCTCTTCCCGTAATTTCAAGAAATCTCCTCCATTTAGTACTACCTATAAATCTAGCTACCATTTTTGCATCACATAAAAATATGAAGAGATTGAAGCTTGAGCTTAGACAGAACACAGAATATGCAAAGCTGCAGAGGAGCAATCATTGGTAAAGAACATTGAGGAAGCTTCTTTGCCTGAGATAACAGATGAGGAAGACAGTGTAAAGGCCATGGAGGCTTCTTGCTAAGACAATCTAGAAGTACCTGTCAGTGTTAGGGCAGGCCAATCTGTTGGAGCTGTCAAAATCATCCCAAAAGCCTGAGACATCTGACCTTTAGTAATACCTTGGAAGAAGAGGTCTTTCCAAAAAAAGATAGACATTGCCTTTATGTTTCCAATTGAAAGACAGCCTTTCCACTTCCAAGCAGTGGTGGTGTGGTTTAGACTTTGTGCAATAGCAAGCGAAGAAATATGTTTGGTATCCAAGTTCCGTTCAGGATATATGGTTGGAGTTCCCATGACACTGTCAAGAGTTCTGTGCTCCTGGCAGAAAGTTCCTCCTGGGAGAGTCATCCATGACACTCGCAGTCCTTGGTAAATGGTTGCTTGCTTGCATAGGAAACCTTTATGTGTCATTCAGTGATTTGGCTTAGGGATACATCCCATAAAATCATTGCTTGTTGATGTACCAGGATAAGAATTTGTGTTGTCATACCATTGGATCAACCACATGACTCCATATCTGTCTTTTAGAATCATGTCTCCGCTCCTGTAAGAAGTTCCCTAACTTGTGGATATGCCACATGACTTAACATCTCCTTCATGTTGATATGTAGATGCTAGTTATTTAGATGCTTGTCTTGTATCCACTTTCAAGGCGGATGAGCTCCCAATTAGGTCCGCTGGCATCTGTCGTTAAATCTGACTCTCAGCCTCTTTGAAGGTCACAGAGACCATTTGAATGAAGGTGACTCCCCAAAGGCTACCCAATAAGAATTCTTTTGAAGGCCCTTTATTACAGCTTCCTCAGTGTCGAATACAGGAGCAGGAAGCACCAAGGCTCCCTTATACCATGCAGCTTTATCATATTGAGTTTTCCCCCTTGAAGCAGTTGTGGATGAAGACAGCATTGACGGAATGAGTGAAGGACTGATTTGAAGTCAGAGGGGAGCACCAGTTAGCTGGCTGAAGTAAAAAAGGCCATCTTAAAGGCTGTGGGGTTGCAAGCATTACTTTGCTGCTGTATTCATAGTCACAGAAGAAGACTCATGGTTTGGAGAGGGTACTAGATCAATTCTTATTTCGCTTCACATTCTACTCAGAGGCATCATAGCACTGGAGGTCGTCAGAGTCAGATGCTGTAGAAGGTGGAATTTTCTTGAGCCCTTATCAATCAGTCGCCCAAGTAAGTATGGCTGAATTGGAGCAGAGACCTGAAGTAAGCTGGTCACTGGATGCAGAGAACTTTGTGAGAAAATCTCCAGTAGTAGACAAGCTTCAAAGGGAGCGCAGAGAACTGAATATGGGCATCTTAGAGAATGCGCTAGGGCAACTTTCTGCAACTTAAATGAATGATCCAGTGAAGCCACCAAGAGAGGATCCAAAGCCTTCAACATGATCCTTTTTGAGCAGAGGTACAAGTTGCTCTTGGGCCAACATCTTTGAACTTCTGGGAATGTCCAGATAAAAGTTGAGATAGATAAATCCAAAACTGGTCCCCACGCTGGCTCTTGGTACTAGGAACAAAATAGCCCCTTGGTCTGACTTTCTTGACACAGGACTGGCCCCTAAACCCCTATCTGAGAGTCTTGCTCAAACTTGTGAGGTGAAAGGGGAGCATGTGGAGGATAAATGAGAAACATGTGATTGAAAGGGGTACTGTGGTGAAATAAAATCTGTACCCTCATGCCTGAATGATATCCAGCACCCAATCTTCCTCTTCTGATTAAATCCCATGAGAGTTGACTGGCAGCAATCTTCTCCCTGAGCGAGCTGCCAATTGAGAGTCCACTGGCAGCTGTTCCACCAGGTCATTGGTTCTGCTTACTGTCTCCTGGCAGCTGAAAGAGTCCAGGCCCCTCTGCTACCACGAACTGGTCTGCCCCAGACCTACCCCCATTAACCTACCTGAGCCCTGGAACCAAGGCCCTAGACTACTAACCCCGGAGGAACCCCCTGCAGGATAACTTTACCCCTTAGCAGGCCAATTCTTTTAAACTGGATTTTGCACCTGCATTTTCCTTTAACAGTCAAACAAGACTAAACTTCACCTGGATTTTCAAAATGCTGGTCTTATACATGGGTCCATAGAAACAGCTCTCTTCTCCATTTCTTTGTCAAATTCCTGGTCTTAAATTGCTCAGCTAAATTCTGACAGAACAACCATGCATGAACATAACCATGAACACTTAGCAAGAATGCTCAGACACTGAACAGCATCACCACCACACTGCAAAACATGAACTGCCATCAAAAGCACAGCTCTTAGAAATCCAGCATGAAGGAATCCATTCTTCCGCCAAATTATGGCAGTCAGGACAATTCAACCCTCATGGATAATTCTGAAATTTACAATACTGAACCCCACCTTCCCCACCTTAGGCCCTCTTTGAAGATTTGTCCACCTTACCCCCAGCAGAGCCCTCCCACTCAGAGGCCTGCATGCTTAGAGTACCACGAGAAGCTTTTAACACCTAAACAAATGCCCAGAAATGCGTTTCCCTATAATACCCTATCTCTTAAACAACACTTATGAGCTTCTGGCTAGGGGGTTCAGAAAGGGCCTCGGGTCCGAGCAGGAGGGAATCAGGTGGGTTCAGAGAAGCCTCCCACACCCATCCTCCAGGCTTAACAACACAGAGAGGGCCCTTCAAAACTAAGTGTTGGGGCATGGCCTTCCCATTCAAGTCTTTTCCTCAGTCAGAGTAATGTGCCCTTCCATTTTGAAAGCCTCATGAGGAAGAGAAAGCCTCAGGTGGAGAGATGAGGAGAAGCTCATCCAGGAAAGATCCAGAATTGAACCAGAAAGAGTAAGAAATGAAAGAGAAAGTCTTCCATGAGTTCTGAACCTAACAGAACACTGTTCCACCCTATCAAACTCCTGTTCAGCACCCTAGAACTCTAGGCACAGAAGACTCATAGAACCTCTAATCACTGTAATCAAATCTTACATTTTTTTGGAGCCATTTTTCTAGGCACAGAGCCCTACTATGCTAGGATGAGCCCCTCCAGAAAGCTGCTTGGCCTCTAAAGAAGCGGGGGCAAACTCACCAGGAAGGAGAGAGGACCTTGGGAAGAGAGGGAAGACAGCCAAGCCAGCCTCCCCCCCCAGCCTCCCCTAACTCCCGAGATCCTGCCTGGAGACTCCATAGAAGTATCTGCCTGAGACTCCATAGAAACTCCCCTCTGGCCTCTGGCTCCCCTCCGCCTTCTAAAGGACTCCACGGGACTTCACCTCACTGTCCCCCTGACTTGCTTCTTAGATGAACTTCTTAGATGAAGCACGTAACGGAGAGCATCCTACTCATCATATAATTCAAAACGCTTCCCAAACCAATCAAGCCTCCTCCTCCTCTTAATATTGCGCTTGTTAAAAAGCAGCACAAACACAACCAACAACGCCGTAGTTCAGGCCCCTAACACAAGGTATAAACAATACCTATCGCGGTATCTGCTTCCCACAAAATGATGTTTCCCACTTTTTATACAGTTTTTAAATACTAGGTAAAAAAAAAAAAACCAAAAAATTGTTCTAACGGGTGTTGCCCTCCCAACTCTGTGCTCGGGTCTGAAACTCAGGTTTGGGAAAATCTCAAAACGCCAACCTGCACGCAAAAAAAATTGCATCGCCGGACCATGCGGCAGACAAAGGAAATGACGTCGGTCATGCGTGATTAGTACCCTGACGCCCAATGACTGCCAGTCTAAGGCCATGATGACGCGGCTTACCTCTGGTATTTAAATGCCCGACTGGGCTGGGTGGACTACAATTGTCAGGACTGCAGCAAGGGAAGACGAAGAACATCACTGTAGTTTTCTCATATGTAGTCTGGCATGTGGAACCAAGATTATGCAGGATGCCATGAAGCCCAAGGCCTGTAGAACTTTTCTTGCTGTTAGCTTGTTCTGTTTTGTTAGTGCCAAGAAGTAAAGAGGGAGTTCTTTTTGTTTTTCTGCAGTTAGGAATGCCATTTGTTTTACTGTGTCCAATTCCGCGCCCAAGAATGTCCTTGTTTGGGATGGTATCAGCCTTGACTTTTGTAAATTGACTGTGTATCCCAGTGCTTGTAGCAAGTAAATGACCCTTTGTAAATCTGTTGTCAGCTTGCTTTTGTTGTCCCCCTGTAGCAGACAGTCGTCCAGGTATGGATAAATTTGGATTCCATGTAGTCTGCAGTGAGCGATTACTGATGCCAGGCATTTTGTGAATACTCTGGGCGCAGTAGATAAGCCAAAAGGCAATGCTGAGAATTGATAGTGCTCTGATCCTGCAAGAAATCTGAGGTATCTTCTGCAAATTGGTCGTATGGGGACGTGCAGGTATGCCTCCTTGAGATCTAGAGTTACCAGCCAGCACTCCTTGCCCAGCATGGGAAGAAGTTGCTGGAGGGTCAGCATTTTGAATTTTGGGACAATGATGAATGTATTTAAGATGGACAGGTCGAGAATAGGTCTCCAGCTTTTTCCTTTCTTGGAACTAGGAATAGTCTGGAGTAGAATCCTTTGCCTTGTTCTGTTATTGGCACTTTTCCACAGCTCTCATCTTTGTTAGTTGCATTATCTGCTGTAGAGCTTCTGTTTTGATTTGGAGGCAGGTTTGGCATTCCTCTTTGACTGGTAAAGTGTGGAAGTGGAACCGTATCCTTGGTCTATGGTTTGCAGAATCCACTTGTCTTTTGTGATATAGTGCCAGTTTTTGAAAATAAGGTTAATTTTCCGCCTAATGGTGCTGCTATTTGTTCCCTGGTAGGCGGAGTTAGAATCAAGTCACTGTGCTGTTGTAGTGGCAGTGGCTGTGTCTGTGCCTCTGTTATTACCTTGCCACTGTCATCCTCTGTAGGAACCCCTCTGGATTGATTTCTGCCTCTGGGACGTCTATTCCTGCCCCTTTGGGATCTTGTGGAGTCAGGAAAGGACCAATTTTGGCAGGCCAGTTCCTGCTAAACCTTGGGGTTGAACCTGCAAGAAATCTTTAACTGTTTGTACAGATTTTGCCTTTTCTTCCATTTTCTTCATTACCTGCTGGGCAGGTGTACCAAACAAACTGGCCTTATCCATAGGTGCATCTAATAACTTAGCTTTAACATGATCCGGTAAGACCTGTTCCTTCAGCCATGCATGTCTTCTTATCACTGTGCCAGTCATGGCTGATCTAAATGAAGCCTCCAGTGCATCATAGCCACATTTTAAGGAATGGTTACTAACCTGTTGTATGTTATTTACCATTTCTAATATATATTTCTTATCTATAGAGTCATCAGAGGATAGCTTTTAGTTAACTGATCAAGCATAAACTCTTGGTATTGTATCATGTGAAACTGACAATTTAAAGCTCTAGCTGAGAGAGTAGCAGAGGTGTAAACCCTTTTTGCCCCATCTGTCTAAAGACCTGGCTTCCCTTTGAGAAGGAATAGGGTTTTTTGCTGTGGTCGAGGCTGCTGCCTTAGGCCCCTGGGATATGGTTTGGGTCTGCAAGTGGGGCCTTGTATAAGTGGTGATGAGTGTCTGGAACCCTGTAAAATCTGTCTGGTTTGACAGGGACTGGAGGTAAGGAATCTGGTGCAGTGCAGACATCATTAAATGCATCGTCCACAACAGAGAGGACAGGAGGTATAGCTAAAGGCCTGTGTTGTGGTAGGTGCAGAAAAGTCCTAAGTCTTTTTCTGGAATCTGAGAAATCCTGTTCCTGCCATTGGAATTGTTCTCATGGCATGTAAGGTTTCCCCAAAGGAGAATTCTTCTGGTGGAGAAGCAGCTGGAATGGATTCTTCAGCATCTGAGTCTTCATAATTGGAGAAATGAGCCTCTGGCTGGTCTGTAATATCAGAGTCCTCCAGAATCATCAGAGGACACAGGCTCGGGGCTCTGCTCTAGGTCTCTTTTTCTGGGGCTGAGAGGCCCTGTCTGGGTGAGATTGAGATCCCCTAATTAAGGATATTAAATCCTCTGCCAGAGTAAGCATTTGTGAACTAGAAGTGGGCCTAGTAGAGGGGGGCTTAACAGGCACTGTTTTAGTAGATCTGGCTGCTTTAGCCCTGGCAAAGGCCTTAATAGACATGGCTGCAGGAGGCCTAGCAGCACCACGTGCTGGGGTAGAGACATCCAAAGGGATGGTGTCTGATAAGTCACTAGTAACCACTGGAGGTAAGATTTCTGAGGCCGTTTCAAGTAAGGTAGCAGGAGCCTCAGTAGTAGTCATTGATTCAGCTGTGCTTTGATCAGTTTTCTCGGTTTCGGCCGAAACCGAGACACTCGCTGTTTGCTTAACCATGGTTTCGGCCGAAACCGCGGGCCGCGAGTGTCAGTCTTTTTCTTTGCGTTTTTTAACAATCTGGGAAGTCGGAGGATCCGACGGCATAATGTACGCAAAATCTGAGCCGAAAAACTGTTCAGCAAACTCCGACCGACGCCTAAGCGTTCGTCGGTTGAATGAGGCACAGGCTGAACAGGTTGCTACGTCGTGGTCTGGGCCTAAACAAGGCAAACAGTAAGAGTGGAAATCTTTATGAGGTATTTGTTTCCCACAAGTTAAACAGTTATTGACTTTTTCTGACATCGGCTGAGGCAAGAAAGAGTCCCCAACGGGGTACTTAGCTTTTAGAAGTCTTCGAAGTAGTATTCGGAAGTAGTAATCTCTGGATCTGACCGACCGGCACTTGCGAACAGCTTCTGCTTCGGGCGCCACGCGGCAAGAAAGACTGAGGAAAATGGCGTCGGCTGATGCCTTTATACCCGAAGACCAACAGAGATGACGTCGGGTGAAGTGCGACATCAGCCGAAGCCGGACCCGGACTTTGGAATCCGGCTGACCGAAGGGCTGCCTGATGACAGGACAACCCAGTTGTTATGACTGCAGATGCATCCATGAAGGGCATCAGCAACTGGGTCCAGAATCCATGGTTTCCGAATTAAATGAGGCCATAAGAAGGAAAACCAAACTTGTCAAGGCCAGAAGGGGGAAATGAGAATTATTGAATTTTCTGTCCTTTTGGCTTTCTTGGTGTAAAATGAGAGGAACTGGGGGAAAAGACCAAACAGACCGGGAGGCCAATTGGGAGAAAAGAGTCTCTGGGTGACTCCCCCTGAGGGGGGATTAGGGCAAAGTAACTTCTGCATTTGTTGTTTAGAGGGCCAGCAAAAAGGTCGCAGCAAGGTTGGCTCCAGTGGTGAAAAATATTGTTCGCCACTGTTGGATTGAGACCACTTGTGAAGCAAGAGAACAGTTCTGCTCAATTTGTCCGCTATCATTTTGGAGTTCCCCGGAATGTGCATTGCTGTGAGAAAGAGGTTGGAAGAAATTGCCCATTGCCAAACTCTGAGTGCTTTTCGACACAACAGGTAAGGTTTGGTTCCCCCTTGTTTATGCACCAGACTACTGACATGCTGTCTGTCTGAATAGCTACTGTTTCTAGGGGAAGGACATCTTGGAATGCTTGCAACACTAACAGCACTGCCCTCATCTCTAGTACACTGATGTGCCAGTTGGCCTCCAGTTGGGACCACATGCCTTGAACAATCCTTCCCAGATAATGCCCCCCCCCCGGTCTGGGAAGCATCCCTGGTAATTGTGGCTTGTGGCTGGGGAAGAATGAAAGGATAACCCACGAGAACCTGGCTGGAGTGTAGCCACCGCAACAGTTTGTGCTTGCAATGACTGGTAATCAGAATTGGTTGAGACATTTGTTGGTGTATGAGAGACCATTAGGACGCTAGTAGCCATTGCAATATCTGCATGTGATACCTTGCCAAAGGAACTAGAGTGATTGCTGCTGCCATGGAGACTAATGTTTGAAGAACTAATTTTGCTGGAATCTTGTCGTTGTGTAATAATTGACCTACCTGGGACTTTATACGTTGTAGCCTTTCTGGAGGGAGAGATGCAATTCCCAAGACAGTGTCTAAGTGAGCTCCAATGAAATCCAGTTGTTGAGTGGGCTGAAGTGTGGACTTTGAGGTTTATAGTTATTCCTATAGATGTATGGTGTAATCTCTTGTTCATTCTGACACCTGGTGGCAGCGGTGAGGAGCCCATAGTCGAGATATGGAAATACTCAAAACCCTTGCAGTCTTGGATGAGCTGCTACCACTGCCATGCATTTGGTAAACACCCTGGGGGCTGTGGCGAGTCCAAAGGGCAGTGCTCTGAATTGGAAATGACTGGCTCCCAAGCCAGAAGCGCAAAAACCTCCTGCAGCTCTATTCCATTTTTATGTGGTAATAATTTATTTTACATTTGTTAAACAGGAAATTCCGACTGGACCAGGTCCATTTTCAGTGGAGGCCCAGGGAGAAAGCTCTGGCATCAAGTTATACAAATACAGTACACCCAGCATAATACACAAAACAGGTTACATCATGTATGCTGAGCATAGTAATATAACAAGAAATGAACAAAACACTCCATGTAAAAGAAGATATAGAACATAGGTAAAAAGACAATGTCAGTTATACATTGATAAGAGAAGAAAATATATCAAAGTAAGATTCTACAGTTAAAAGTACCCTTTCAAATGGCCAAGCCTACAGGGGATCAGAGAGGAGTTTGGGGAGTTAATAGCAGTGTGGGTAGGGTTATGTGATACAAGGGCATAACCAAGTACTAAGAAGATTTGGAGGAGTTTTTGAATATGGATGTGGAGGGGGCAGTGGACACGGATAGGGGAAGAGAGTTTCAATTTCTGGCAACAGTGTGGGAGTAGAGCGCTTTCCCTGCATTACTGTTAGCCTTGGTGATGGAAAAGAGAGATTTTTCACTAGATCTTGGGTACTGGTTTGCAGTATAGACAGTAAGTTGGATAATGGGGGGGGGGGTTCAGGACATTGGAGGTCGATAGACCACATCCACTTGTCTTTTTCCAGGAATGGAAGTATCAACTGAACCATGCCTATCTGGAATTTGGTTTATTGAACTGCCGTGCTGAATTGGCAGAGATCCAAAATAGGTCTCCAGTTCCCTGTCTTCTTGGGCACTAAAAAGAATCTGGAATAAAATCCAGATCCTTTCTGCTCTGGTGGGACTTTTTGGAGGACTCTTTTGCTTAGCAGTTTTTGAATTTCTAGAACTGTTGCTTCCCTGAGACTGGGTGGTACGACTGGGAGTTTTTTCTGGGGTTTTGGGGGTTGTGATAGAGGAATTTAGTAATCTCTGGATTTAATTCCCTGCACCCATTTGTTTGTTGTTAATATCTGGCAGGCAGGCACAAAAACTGAATTAGTCACCTCTACTAAACGGTTAGGGGTAATAATTGAAGAGAACCTTAAATTCGATCTTCACATTCAAAATAATATCAGCGAGACCCACAAAAAAACTTAGGCTTCTTTAAAGACATAATGAATTCCTCCCCTCCCCTCCAAAAAAAACTATAGCACAATCTTTCATTCTTCCCACTCTAACTTACGGCGCACATTTATTAGCAATCCTCCCTGAAGACTAAATTAGAAGCATGTTATAACAAGATCACTAAATTTGCCACTAATATTCGCCACTCTACTCATCACTGCACTAAAACAACTTCAATGGCTGAATTCCCCCCATCACCTTCTGTTACATCAACTTACAACCACACAAATTAATACATAAGCCTCAAAACTACTCTGCACTTATTCTTTACTCTCCCTCTATATTCCTATTTGGCCTCTCTGTTCTGAACATCAGTATCTTCTTCAAATTCATACACCCAAGCTACCTGCAAGTCAACTGTTATACTCCTGGGGCATAGCTAAACTCTGGAACAATCTACCCCTTCTATCTCCGTACAAGAAAACCCTTCCATTTTTAAAACTGCGCTACACAATTATCTTCTTTCCAAGTGGGTGTGTAATTGTTCCTCCTCTTTCTCAGGCATTACCTAAATCAATCATTATACCCTAAATTTGTCTGCCCTCACCTTTCTCTAATATGCCTTCTCTTTTATCACTAGAACCTTTACTTTCATTACCCTACTTACACATCCAAGTAGTTCTACTACCCTTCTTTCCTCACATCCCCCCTTTCTCTTTTTCTTAATTTCTCCTCTGTACAGCCTTCCCTCTCAATCCTTCCCCTCTTCCATCCCTCTCCTTTTTCCCTTATTATATTCGCCCTTCCCTTATTATTTTATTTAGTAACTACCTCTGCCTTCAAACCATCTTCTTTTGTTGTTGTTTTTTTCGGCTTTTCCTGGTTAGGGGTCGCCACAGCGGAACTCCGGTCTGCTAATGATTGGTAGTTGATTTTTACGTGCCGAGTTATCAGCCCTGACGCACAACCTTCAACGAAGGTACGCCCATTCACGCATGTCTCCACCCAGACGACGCTCTAGCTGAGAATCGAACTGGACAGCGTCTGACTGAGGCGACAACGCTACCGCAGCACCACCACCGCGGGTCTTCAAACCAACTTCTACTAGTTCATTTAAATTCTCACCATGGCCATTTCATTTTTGGTCTCATTTTCCTGTACCTCTCCTGCTGCATACTACCATCTCATTCTAACATTTTTCTTCATGTGAACATGATGATGGTCAGCCTTCATGTCAAAGTTTGTAGCAGGTCTAGCTCATTCTGGGTTAATTTTAATGAATATCCTTTGAAATTTTGAAACTTTTTGATGTAATAGCTGCAAATAATTTTTGTATATTCGTTTTCTCTAACTTTTTGTGACTTCTGTAAATAATTTTTGTGTTGTGAAATTTTTGTAAATGATTTTTATGTATTTTGTAATCACATTCTGGAGCTTTTCTCCCCAGGCCTCCACTGAAAATGGGCTTCCTTGTCCCAGTGGACCTTCCCGGTAAACAGAATGGCAATAAATAAATAAATAATAAAAAAATAAACAAATAAGTAGTACGGGGTGTGGGGGCGCAGAGGGGAAACGCTCCCCTGCTGCAGCACAAAAAAAAAGTTGTTTTTTTTTTTATTTCAGGTCGATGTTTTGAAGATACGATGTTGTCGTCTCAGCCATATACGTGTTGACGTTATGGCCATTCAATCTGAAGTAGAATATATATACACACATACATACATACATACATATACACACACACACACCACATATCCAACTAACCTTGTATATATTTAGAAGTGCACCTGCTCTGTATCATACTCTTATACAAGAAAACTATTTCAGAATTCAATAATTTCAACATACTAACCTCATTAACGTCTATGACAAAGAACTTTAATTCCATCAGCCATTAACACTGCCACTTTCACCAAGTAGTTCTATGTCCACGTTGATAAATGTATAGAAGCAGCAGGCCCAACCACATCTTAATACAATGGGAAATTCAAAAGCAATCCATCCTGGTGGTCCACAAATATAAATACAGTGGATATAAAAAGTTTACACACCCCTGTTAAAATGTCAGGTTTTTGTGTTAGAAAAAATGAGACCACAATAAATCATTTCAAAACTTTTCCCACCTTTAAATGTGACCTATAGCCTGCACAATTCAATTGAAAAACAAATCTGTTAGGGGAAAAAAAAAACGTACAATACGCTGGTTGCATAAGTGTGCACATCCTTAAACTAATACTTTGTTGAAGCACCTTTTGATCTAATTACAGCATTCAGTCTTCTTGGGTACACACCTGCCATCAATTAAAGAGACTCTGATTAACCCCAAATAAAGTGCAGCTGTCCTAGTACGATTTTCCTGACATTTACTCAGTTGCCTGCTACAGCAAAAGCAATGGTTCGCAGACACCTTACAAAGCATCAAAGGGATCTAATTGTTGAAAGGTATCAGTCAAGAGAAGGGTACAAAAAAATTTCCACAGCACTGGATGTACTATGGAACACAGTAAAGACAGTCGTCAAAAAGTGGAGAAAATATGGGACGTGACGTTGCAAAGAACTGGACATCCCTCCAAAATGGATGAAAAGACCAGACGAAAATTGGTCAGAGAGGCTGCCAAGAGACCTACAGCAACACTGAAGGAGCTGCAGGAAATTCTGGAAAGTACCGGTTGTGTACTACATGTGGCAACAATTTCCCATATTCTCCATGTCTGGACTGTGGGTTAGGGTTGCAAGATGGAAGCCTTTTGTTACACAGAAAAACATCCAGGCCCAGCTAAAATTTGGAAAACAATAGAGTCTCCCAAACACATGTGGGAAAACGTGTTATGGCCTGATGAGACAAAGGTTGAACTTTTTGGCAACAATTCCAAAAGGTACGTTTGGCGAGAAATGAGAAGTTATGTACCTACCATAACGTTCCATGTTAGTTGTCTTCTCTCGCCTTCTTTCTTGCTTGATGGGTTCGGAGCCGATCCTCGGCTCCGACTCGGCACTTTGCTAAGCTCGAGAGTCACTTTTACCAGCTCGTGGCAGCCCCATATCCCATGATGCAAGGCGGTAAGTACCCAGATCTCGTTTGGTACCTAAAGGCAATAACACCTAGCACAAAAAACTTCCCAGAAGGAAAGAAAGGCAAAAAGCCTAAAGGATGGGCTATAAGGTAGACCAGAACTATCTGGTCTTAAGAAGCATTCTTCCATATAGGGAGAAAAAGGTCTGTCCAGGCCAGGGGGCAGGAGGGAGGGTCGCAAGAAAGAAGGCGAGAGAAGACAACTAACATGGAACGTTATGGTAGGTACATAACTTCTCAATGTTAAGTTGTCAATCTCGCCTTCATTCTTGCTTGATGGGACCACGTCCCTAGCACCTCTATCCTGGGTGGCTCAATGGAACAGACTCTTGAGAACTGTAGAGCCAAAACTGGCTCTATCCCTGGAGGCCAAATCCAATTTGTAATGAGAAACAAAGGTATGAGGAGTGGCCCAAGTGGCTGCTGCACAAATAGTGTCTAATGGAAGTCTAGCCTGAAAAGCTGTAGAAGTGGCTAAGCTTCTGGTTGAATGCGCTTTAGGTTTTGAGCACAGCTGTTTTCCCCTGAGCCGATAAATTTCGGAGATGGTGGAAGAAAGCCATCTAGATAAGGTCACTTTGGAGACAGGAAGGCCTTTCTTGTTTTCAGCATAAGAAGAAAGAGCTGGTCAGATTTCCTGAATTGTTTTGTTCTGTCCAAATAATATCTGAGTTGGCGGTGAACATCAAGATAATGTAATTTTTGTTCCGATCTGTTTGAGTAATTAGGGAAAAATACAGGGAGGTCAATAGATTGGTTCAAATTATTTTTCGAGGCCACCTTAGGCAAAAAGGTTGGATTAGTTCTCAAGGATACCCTGTCTTTGTGGAAGACCAAATAAGGGGACGAACAGAGAGCATGAAGTTCTGACACTCTCCTTGCCGAGGTAATAGCAACAAGGAAGAGTGTTTTCCATGAAAGAAATTTCAGGGAACATGAAACAGCTGGCTCAAGGGAGGAAGAATTAAGGATGTCAGCACTAGATTTAGGTCCCATTGAGGAGGAGGACTCCTGACTGGAGGTTTCATGAGAAAAATTCCTTTTAGAAAGGCTCTACAAAGCCTGTGGGACATAATGTTGTGATCTGCAAATCCGACATGAAAATTCGAGATAGCAGCCAACTGAACTTTGACCGTGGAAGATGAAGAGCCCGAGTGAAAGATTTCCGCTAAGAAATCCAAAACTGCTTGAACAGGGGCAGTAAAGGGATCTATATTTTTAGCTTTTGCCCAACAAGAGAAGCGTTTCCACTTGCTGGTATAAATCCTTCTAGTAGAGGATTTAAGGGAAGCCACTATGATATCCCTAACAGGATTAGAGATCATAGGAAGCCTGGCTAAGGAAGAAAGTGGAGCAACCAAGCTGTGAGGTTGAGAGAAGGAATAGACCGATGCAGCTGACCCGACTGGTGAATCAGAAGGTCTGGCACTGGGTCCAGATGCCATGGCTGCACCAATAGGTGACGATGGAGGAACGGAAACCAAATTTGTCGAGGCCAATAGGGAGCAATGAGAATCATTTTGGCTCTCAAAACGGTGGCTTTCTGGAGTACTTGTGGAATCAACGGAAAGGGAGGAAAGGCATAAAGAAGTCCCTGGGGCCAATCCTGGGTTAGAGCGTCTCTGGGGGGATGGCCTGGCAGTGGGAAGAGAAAAGAAGTCTGGGCATTTGCTGTTTTGGGGAGTAGCAAAAAGATTGCAACATGGGCGGCCCCATTCTAGAAAAATCTCCTCCACTATAGATTGTTTGAGAGACCACTCGTGAGGCATGAGAATAGCTCTGCTCAATCTGTCCGCTAGAATGTTGGTTTTCCCAGGGATATGCGTTGCTACCAGAAACCGATGAGAGGAGATCGCCCATTGCCAAAGTCTGAGAGCTTCTCGACACAAGGGGTAAGACTTGGTTCCGCCCTGTTTGTTGATATACCATACTACAGACATGTTGTCTGTGTGAACTGCAATTGTTCCCAAGGGAAGAAAGTCTTTGAGGGCTTGCAACGTTAAAAGCACTGCTCTCATCTCTAGGACATTTATGTGCAGGTGGTATTCGAAAGGTTGCCACGTCCCATGAACCATCCTGCCCTGATAATGACCCCCCACCCGATCAGGGAGGCGTCCGTAGTGACTGTGGCTACCGGGGCCGGGGATCCAAAGGGTGTGCCTTGATGAATCTGGGGGGAAGAAATCCACCATGACAGATGATTCTTGCAAATTTGTGTCACCAGGATTTGGTGACGCATGGGAAGTTGTTGGTAAGACCACTGGGTGAACAACATCCATTGAAGAAGACGCATGTAGAAGCAGGCCAGGGGAAGAAGGGTAATGGCCGCAGCCATGAGGCCCAACACCTTCAGAATCATTCTGGCTTGCACCTTTTTGCAGGCAAGGATGATCCTCACGTGACTTTGGATATCTGAGATTCTTTGGTCTGTGAGGGTTGCTGACATCCGAACAGTGTTTAAGTTTGCGCCTATGAAAGTAATAGACTGGCAGGGCAATAAGGAGGATTTTTCGTAGTTGATCGAAATTCCTAATTGAGTGCAGAGATTTAGGGTGTAATCCCTGGCTTGAAGAAGTTGATGCCTGGTGGTGGCTGAAAGGAGCCAGTCGTCGAGATACGGAAACACCTGGAATCCTTGACGTCTCAGGTGAGCCGTGACCACTGCCATACATTTGGTGAACACTCTGGGGGCTGTAGTGAGACCAAAGGGCAGGGCTCTGAATTGAAAATGACTGGACCCCAGCCGAAAGCGGAGAAACCTTCTGGGCGTCTGTGAATTTTATGTGATAGTACGCGTCCTGAAGGTCTATTGAGCACATCCAGTTGTCCTTTTCTAGGAAGGGCAAAATTGATTGAAGTGTGACCATTCGAAATCTTGTCTTTCTAACAGACTTGTTGAGTCTGCTGAGATCCAATATTGGTCTCCAGTCTCCCGTTTTTTTGGGGACCAAAAAGAATCTTGAGTAGATTCCGGGCTCTGAATGGTCTGTTGTAACTGGCTGAATGGCCCTTTTTTGTAGAAGCTTTGATACTTCTAACTTTGCAATTTCCCTTAGACCGAGTGGCACATCTGGAAGGGAATTTTTGTGAGTGAAAGGACTTTCCTCGAAAGGAATCTTGTAACCCTCGGATATGATCGACTGTACCCATTTGTCTTGAGAGAGGGAACACCAGGCTTCTGGGTACAGCGATAGTCTTCCCCCGACTGCCTCCAAGGATGGACAGTCGGGCAACATCTCAGGGATGCTGGAAGGGCTGGTCAGAGAGAGGCTCTCTGCTTCCCTGGTTTTGTGGACCCCCTCTGCCTCTAGAGCGGCGTCTGTTATTATTACCCCCTCTGCCTCTAGGGGTAAACTGACCACGTGCGTCTGGCGTGACTCCTTGGGATCTACGGAACCACATTTTTCCGCCCTTCTGACCTTTGGGGTAAGGTCTAGAGGGGGTAGAAAAACGGACCCCTACAGCAGAAAGAGTCTTGCCGTCCTGCTCACACCTGGTCAATGTATCCTTCACTTGAGGGCCAAACAACGCTGACCCATCAAAGGGAGAATTCGTGAAGGACGCCTTAAAGGGATCTGCAAAATTACAGAGCCGCATCCAGGATTGACGTCTAAGAGCCACTCCTGTACCCGCGGCTCTACTCGCTCCATCTGCTGCATACGAGATCAGTCGCATGGAGGAGTTAGCTATAGAATTAAGGATTCCTAGCTGAGAAGCAATCTTTTCTTGAGCCCCTGCAGCCGTAGGATCTTGCACTACTTCACCAAGTTCCTTAAGGATGTCCCTTTGGAGTCTGGTGAAGTGACAAATAGTTCAACGAACGCATGGCAAAGGTCGCTGAGGAGAACATCCGCTTACCATACCTATCCATGGTCCTAGAATCCTTATTAGGAGGATGGACTGGTACGGAAGGATCTGCAAGTTCCTTCTTAGTGGCGGCCGCCACCACCATGGCATCAACAGGGACACCTTTAGTAAGGAATTGCTTTTCAGAAGGGGCTGTAATAAATTTAGATGGCCTCCTAGGAACTGGCTCTACAGAATCAGGAGCAGCCCAAGCCTTTTGAGCAATAACCTCCATAAGGGGGTCGAAAGGTGGAGACACCCAGGAGGTGGAGGGTCGAGATCCAAACGCCTCTAGGTATACAGACTCATCCTCGGAGGGATTTATGGAGGGCCAGTTTCCCGTCTGTTTTAGGAGTTCTAGGATGTCAGAAAAGGAGACATCCTCAGAGGGGGATCTTGGGGATCCCTCTGACTCATCTAAGTCGGTATCTGAAGTGGTAGACTCAGGGGAGTCCAGGTGTTTCCTCTTACAAGTCCTCTTGCGCTGAGGATCTCCTGACTGGTCAGGAGAATCCTCGGAAGAGGGGGTTCTTCACAGTGGGGAAACCTGAGGCGGTGGATCTCTAGGTCCGGGAGCAAGAGAGATGGAAGAGATATCAACAGGCACTGTAGAGGGAGGAGCTAAGGGAATAGACTGCTGACTGAGCCCAGTGGCCAGCACACTCTTCATCACCTCGAAGGCCCCCCTCCCAGGGAGATCCGAGAGAACCCGTTCCGAAGAAACTGGGACTCCCGGGCCCACCGAAAGGGAAGGCTCCGAGGCAGATGTCGGAGCCGAGCTCACCAAGGCTGAAGCTCCAAGGGGAAGAGCGGGGTCGGACAAGGGTCCGATGCCACTCACCCCCTCGGAGGAGACCAGGGAAACCCGACCACCGAATCCCTCCAAGGAAGGTCTCGAGGAGGAGATAAGAGTAGATGCTGAAGGTGCAGAAGGAGGGGGTATCTGCCCTTCAGCCACAGCAGTAACTATTCCCGTAGACTCCAGCTCCAAACTCTGTGGTAGAGTCGAAGGAGGAACTTGAAGGGGGTGTGGACTAATAGTCGTCTGTTGAGACGGACTATGAAGCATCTGGGCCAGTGCCTGTGATTTTAATAATCTGCTTACCACCCTCTCTAAATCATGGTCAGATAACCTGGACGACCTAGATGATCGGCTCCGATGGCTCCGTTCCGAAAGAAGAGGTGAGGCCGGAGCCGACAGAATCGGTTCCAAGGAGGGGGACCTGGACCTCTTCCTCGAAGGAACCATCGGAGCCGACAAACCCACTGATCCAGTCGGAGCCGATAACTTTTCGGCTCCGAAAGAAGATCTAGATGCATCGGCTCCAGCCGGAGCCGATGCAGGCATCGAAATAGCGGTGTCGTAGCCGGTCGGCACCGACACTGAAGCCTGGGCCACATGGTGGTCGGAGCCAGTACTCGGAACCGACACCAAAGTGACCAAAGAAGTATCGGCACCGATAGCCATCAGTACCGAAGATTTTGCCAAGGTTGGATCGGCTCCAGCCGGAGCCAATCTCGACTCCGACATAGTCGGAGCCAAGGCCGAAGGCTTTGGTACAGAAGCCTGGGCCTTAGACTTGGAAGGCTTTCCTGGAGCCGATTTGGCCGGGGAGCCCTCCGGTTTAAGGAGTCCCCTTAAAATAAGTTTGTTTCTCCTTTCCTGCAGGACTCTCTGGCTACAAGAATGACATATTGCACAGGAGTCCTGCAGGTGGAGAGGTCCCAGGCAGTATAAACAAGAAGTGTGACCGTCTGTCAGAGACATCTTCTGACAGCACGAGTCACACTTCTTAAAGCCTGAGACCCTCTGCTCTTTGGACATAGTGGACACAAAAACAGAACCACACAGTCCCAAACAAACAATTAAATTATAGTTTAAACAGTAAAAACCTCACACATACACACCCTGACAGGGGGGGGGGGATAGGAGGGAAGGAAGGCCTGACTAAAAATATTAAGGAGGAAGGATAATTTTAGTCAAAAAGGGGCTTACAATTAACTAAAAATGAAAGATCTTTAAGAGAAAAAAGTTTAAAAGTGAAAAGGGGACTAAAAGCAGTTTAATTTAAAACACTTACCAGGAGCTGGTAAAAGGAGGACCTCATCAGCGAAGCGGCAAACGAGATCTGGGTACTTACCGCCTTGCATCATGGGATATGGGGCTGCCTTGAGCTGGTAAAAGTGACTCTCGAGCTTAGCAAAGTGCCGAGTCGGAGCCGAGGATCGGCTCCGAACCCATCAAGCAAGAATGAAGGCGAGATTGACAACTTAACATCAGTAGTTCGCATCACCAAAAAAAAGTACAGTTATGTACAGTTACCATAAATGTAGATGTTAGAGTGTCTTCACTGTTGCAGTCAACAAATTTGGGTTATCCCTGCCAGGGTAGCCCTCGGCCGACCTGAATACCAGAGACATAGCATTTCTGCGTCGGTTGCTGTTACTTGAGGACTGACGTCAGGTCGTCAGTGGTATAAAGAAAGGCAGCCGACGCCATTACATCAGTTTTTCTTGCCTTAACCTGTCAGGAGCCCCCAAAGTAGAAGGCCAGGCTCTGGTGGTAGAATCCCACCAGTGGAAAATAAACACCAATATGTCCCTTGTAAGGAAAGGAGAACAAGAAAGAAAGGTAATAAAAAGAGAAAGGGGGAAGACACTCTAACATCTACATTCATGGTAATTGTACACAACTGTACTATGTTCTTCGTGTTTCACTGTTGCAGTCATCACATTTGGGTAGATTCCCAAAGCTGAGAAAATGGGTGGAGGCAGTCAAGGAAGCTAGGGGCTGGCCAGCAAGCCCTGCAAGACTGCAGAGGCAAACCCTGCCCTGGATTTGGAGAAGAGAGGCAAGGTGGTAATGCTTTATAAAAATGTGAACAGATGTCCAGGTGGCAGCATCCAGGATAACCCTGGTGGGGACTCCTCTGAGGAAAGCTGCAGAGGTGGAGGCTGCTCTGGTGGAGTGTATCCTGACCCCCCTTGGGGGTGACATGCCATGATGTTTGTAGCATAATTGGATGCAGTGTGCTATCCATTTAGAAATGATTTGCTTGGAGATGGCTTTGCCCTCTGCCCCTGAAGCAAAGCTAACCAGCAATTGATCAGACTTTCTGAAGGGTTTAGTCCTGTTCAGATAGTATCCGAGCTGTCTGTGCACATCTAGAGAGTGCAGAATCTTTTCCCCCTTGAGTGTAGGAAATAAGGTGGGCAAATGGATGGTTCGGTTGAGAGCCACACTGGACACTACCTTGGGCATGAAGGATGGATTAGTTCTGAGGGATACCCTGTCTGCATTAAAGATGATGAAGTGCTCCACAGCCATGAGTGCTTGCAGCTCAGAGACTCTTCTGGCTGAAGTGATGGCGAGGAGGAATGCTGTCTTCCCAGAGAGAAATTTTAGCTCTGCAGAAGAAGCTGGTTCAAAAGGAGGCAGGGTGAGCTTTTCCAAGACAAAGTTAAGATCCCAAGCAGGTGTTGGTGCCCTTCTGGGGGGGGTCTCAAGTTGCTAGCCCCTCTGAGGAACTAAGAGCTGCTCAGAGGGAAAATGAGCAGAAATAGCAGAGGCATGAATTTTAATAGTAGAGAAAGAGAGACCACTGTGTAGTAGGTCAGCTAAGTAATCCAGGATGAGAGGGATGGAGGGCTGTACCATATTGGCCCCCTTAGCCTGGATCCAGGTGCAGAACATTTTCCAGATATCTACAAAAGACTTTCTGGTGCTAGGGTGTCTGACCTCTCGGATAACATCCAGAACCTGTTTACTGAAGATGGCAGATTGGTCAAGGGGTTAGGGTACAAGCCAAGCTGCCAAATTGAGTATCTGCAATTGGGGGTGCATGAATTCCCCTTCTCTCTGGGTTACGAGGGTTGGGATCTGAAGAAGATTCCATGGAGGCAGCGGGGACAGGCAGGGGTACCAGTGCTGTCTGGGCCAATCTGGAGCTATGATAATGGTCCTTGGTTTATCCTCCCTTATTTTTGAGCAGTACCCTGGGAATGAGAAGTAGGGGAGGAAAGGCAAAGACCGAGACGTTTACCCAAGGGAAGGACAGGGCATCCACTTTCCTTGCCATGCAGTGATGCTCCCTGGTGCAGAATTTGCTGAGCTGATGGTTGGTGTGGGAGGCAAAGGGGTCGACCTCCGGGGTTCCCCATTTCTGAGTTACTAGGAAGAAGGTGTTTCAGTTGAGTTGCCACTCATGGGGGTCCAAAAGCTTTCTGCTTAATTGGTCTGTCAGGGAGTTGACAGAGCCTGGCAGGTATTGTGCTAACAGGTGAAGATGCATGGAAGAGGGTGTGAATCAAAGAATCATGGCCAGTCTGCACAGCGGGTAGGAGTGAGTCCCTCCCTGCTTGTTGATATACCACATCACAGTGATGTTATCTGTTCTGATCAGGAGAACCCCTGGAGAGAGAAAGGGTTTGAAAATTATCAAGGCCTGCTGCACAGCCATCATCTCTATTTGACTGATGTGCAGGGGGAGTTGCTGGGGGTTCCATTGGCCCTGAATGCACTTGCTGTTCAGGTGTGCACACCAAGCGTAGTCTGATGCATCTGTGGTGAGGTTTTGGGCAGCGGGATGTGGGGAGAAGGGCAGACCCTTGTTGTTGGAGCAGGCTGTTGGCCACCAAAGAAATTCCTTCCTCAGGCAAGGAATAATAGGTAAAAGAGTTTCCAGATCTCGATAGTGTTAACACCAAAGGCTCTTTAGGTACCATTGAAGTTTCCTCATATGCAGTCTGGCACATGGAATGAGGAGTATGCAAGATGTCATGAACTCCAGGGCTTGTAGGATTTTCCTTGCAGAAAGCTGGGACCTGGTGGCCAGTTGAGAGAAGTAAGCTAATAGGAAAAATTGTTTTTAGGGTATTAGGTATGCCATCTGGAATGCTGTGTCCAGACTTGCTCCCAGGATGATTATCCTTCTGGTGGGTACCTGATTGGATTTATTTTCATTGATTGTGTACCCTAGGGAGGTTAGTAGGTCCTTTACAAAGGCCAGGTCTTTGAACACCATTTCCTGGCTGTCTGCCTGAATATGGCAGTCGTCTAAGTAGGGGTAAACTTGAATATTTATTTGTCTGCAAAAGGCAATGGCTGGAGCCAGGCAGTTTGTGAAAACTCTGGGAGCAGTAGATAAGCCAAAGGGAAGCGCAGATAAAGTACAGTTGTGTACACCTACCATAAATGTAGATGTTAGAGTGTATTCACTGTTGCAGTCATTACATTTGGGTTATCTGCTTGCAGGTAGCCCTCAGTCGGCCTGATTAACAAAGTCTTCAGCCCTGCTTCGGTTGCTGTCCCTTCTTCCATGATGTCAGGTCGTCAGGGGTATAAAACATGCAGCCGACACCATTACATCAGTTTTTCTTGCCCCAGATGTTAGGTGCCCCCCTAATGGGATGCAATTAGATATAAAAATACAATGATATACCTCTCCAACAAAAAAGCAAATACACCAAAAAGGCTTTTAACCACAGTAAAGGAAAGTAGAGCTATAGCCAAAAGAAGTTAGGGGGCTGGAGGGAGGGTAACCAGGACTGCAACAGTGAATACACTCGAACATCTACATTTATGGTAAGTGTACACAAATGTACTATGTTCTTCGTGCTTCACTGTTGCAGTCATTACATTTGGGTAGATTCCGAAAGCTATGGTTGGGAGGAGGAATTTAGATAGCATTAGGACCAACTATAAGGCCCTGCAAGACTGCAGTGGCAAAGCCAGCTCTGGATTTAGAGAAAATTGGCAAATGATAATGCTTGGTGAAAGCTTGTACAGAACTCCAAGTAGCAGCTTCTAGGATGTCCCTGGTAGGGACACCTCTGAGAAAGGCTGTAGAGGTAGAAGCAGCCCTGGTGGAGTGAGGTCTGATCCCCTGGGGGATAGGTTTCCCATGGTGCTTATAGCAGAAATGAATGCAATGGCCTATCCATTTACAAATGGTTTGCTTTGAAATAGCCTTCCCCTCTGCCCCTGCAGCAAATGCCACCAGCAGTTGTTCAGAGTTCCATTGAGGTTTAGTTAGGGTTACAACCTGTCCCACTTTGCGAGGGACAGTCCCTCTTTGGGCAATTGTGTCCTGCATAAAAGGGTGCAAAATCTGGTTCTCCTGCTGAGACAACAGGGAAGGAGTCTGAGGCAGGTGCCATGGGGATAACTGTGACACACTGCGCAGAAGGGGGTACCAGTGTTGGCACAGACAGTCTGGAGCAATCAAAATCATCCTTGGTTTGTCCTGTGTGATTTTGAGTAGTACTTTGGTGAGCAGAGGCAGAAGGGGGAAGGCATAGACTGATAGGTTTTTCCAGCTGAAGGACAGAGCATCCACTTTCCAGGCTTGTTTGTGGGGAGTCCTTGTGCAAAATTTGTCCAATTGGTAGTTCTGGGGAGAGGCAAACAGGTCTATATCTGGGCCCCCCCCCATTTGCTTGTCAACATGTTGAAAATCCTTGGTTCCAGTTTCCACTCATGTGGGTCCATGAGGTTTCTGCTTAGTCCGTCTGCCAGTGTATTTAATTTTCCTGGCAGAAATTGAGCTTTTAGGTGCACTTGGTAGCTTAAGGCTGTGTTCCACAATGCCATGGTTAGTCTGCAGAAGGAGTAAGAATGTGTATCCCCCTGCTTGTTTATGTACCACATAACAGTGGTGCTGTCTGTCTTTACCATTAGTTGTCCTGGAAGAATGTGGTCCTTGAAGGCTGTCAGAGCAGTCTGTACAGCTAACATTTCTTTATGATTGATATGCAGGTGCATTTGACTTGGGTTCCATTTGCCCTGAATGCACTTCCCTGCCAGGTGAGCCCCCCATGCATAGTCTGATGCGTCTGTTGTTAGGGTTTGGGTGGCAGGGGGTGGTGTGAAAGGTAGTCCCTTGTTTTGGGGGCAGGCCTCTGCCCACCAAAGGAACTCTAGGCATAGGCAAGGAATGATAGGAATCATTGCTTCTAGATCCTGAGAAAGTTGACACCATAGGCTTTTTAGATACCACTGTAGTTTCCTCATATGCAGTCTTGCATATGGAATTAGAAGAATGCAGGAGGCGATGAACCCCAAAGGCTTGCAGTATTTGTCTTGCAGATAGCAGGGTTTTTGTGGCCACTTGTTTGAAGTAGGTTGTCAAATGAATTTGTTTCTCTGGCGTGAGGTAAGCCATCTGGGAAGTTGTATTCAAGATTGCTCCCAAGAATATAATTTGCTGACTGGGTACCAGGTGTGATTTCTTTTCGTTTATGGTATACCCCAGACAAGTTAGAACCCTCTGAACAAAGGCCAGATGATTCAAAAGTATGTCCTGGCTTTCTGCCTGAATTAGACAATCGTCCAGGTATGGGTATATTTGAATATTTCTTTGCCTGCAAAATGCAATGAATGGAGCTAGGCACTTTGTGAATACCCTGGGTGCAGTAGATAAGCCAAAAGGCAGTAAGGAGAACTGATAGTGCGTGTAGCCTGATTTGAAGCATAGGTACCTTCTGCAAGATTCCCTGATTAGGATGTGCATGTAATGCTTCTTTTAAATCTAGTGTTGCCAACCAGGCATCTTTACCTAGCACAGGAAGTAATTGAAGAGTCAGCATCTTGAATTTTCTCCAAAAATGTGTTTAGCGTAGACAGGTCCAGGATAGGATGCCATGAGTTGTCTTTTCTGGGTACTAGGAAAAGTCTAGAGTAGAAACCTTGTCCCTTTTCCTCTTCTGGTACCAGTTGAATAGCCCCCATGCTTAAGAGAGAAAGTACTTGTTTTTGGGACTCTTCCCACTGATTTGGGGGTAGGTCCGGCCACCCGCTTGGTGTTGGCAATGTGTGGAAGTGAAATCTGTATCCCTGGGACACTATATTTAAAACCCATTTGTACTGGGTAATGAGTTCCCAGTTCTTTGCATGAAGAGCAATCTCTCCCCCCCCAAAGGGGCAGTCAGTTGAGAAGTGTTTGGAAATTTTAAAAGGAAGTCATTGAGACAGTTTACCATAGGGGAGTCTTATTACTCCCAGATTTGGAAGTGGAGCCCCCCCACTGCTTAGTCCTGCGAGTCCCCTGGGACTGAAATCTGGGGGGTTTGCTGTGTCTGGGTTTGGCTTGAGAAGACCTGGAAGGGGCTGGAAAGGACCAATTCTTAAAGGGCCAGTGCATACTAAATCTAGGAGGCTGAACTTGCAAGAAATCTTTAACAGTTTGCATAAATTTAGCTTTATCTTCCACCTTTTTAAGAACTTCCTCAGCTTTGTTGCCAAACAGGCGGTCCTGATTTAAGGGAGCATCCAACAATTTAGCTTTAACATGATCAGGCAAAGATTGCTCCTTAAGCCAAGCATGCCTTCTGAGCACAGACCCAGTAATAGCAGCCTTGCAAGAGGCCTCTAATGAATCAAAACCACATTGCAAAGTATCAAATATGTCAATAGCAAAACAAACACTCGTAAATTCTAACCAAGGCAGCTCCACGGAGTCGGAAAACTTTTAAAAAACCAGCGCCAATGAATAGCAGCATTAAAACACTTTAATAGTTGTGCAAAGCAACCATAGAAATAAAACAAAAAGACAACAGTTTAACTAAGCGCTTTCACCCATTAGTCAAGTCGGGCATCATCAGAGTAATCCTACACAATGTTCAACAGTTACTAAAGTAACTTCAAATAATGTTCCCGCCCTCATAATTAACCTATCACTTTGGCTGAAAATTAAAACCAGGATGAAAACATTATAGTCAGTTCAACTTGAAGAAAGTAAAAAGTATCAACATTAAAAACACTCTAGTCAGTACAATATGATTCACATCTAGATCAGGGGAGGTCATCATGCCTCTTTACTCATCCCTCATCAGGCCCATAATTGAGTACAATGCCCCTTTTGGGATGTACCTTACCAGACACCTGCAGCAACTGAAAAGACCCCAAAAGTACCTCACCAAGAGGATGAAAGGGCTCAAACAGATTCCATATGCTGCCCAGTTAAAGAAACTCCAGCTCTACTCAGTGGCATACCGCCTGTTCAGAGGCGATCTGTGCCTGACATATAAAGCCATGTCCAACCCAGAATTAATGGACATGCTGCACCTCAAAAAATCCAAATCCCATCGAGCTATGTGCTCGAGAGACTTGAACCTCAGCACTGAAATAAATAGGACATGCTGGAGGAACAGATTCATAACCCAGAGGCTCCCTTCACTCTGGAATAAAATCCCAGTCCAGGTTAGGCAGAGTCCCTCACTGACTCTCTTCAAGAGGAATCTTGATGAGTGGATATATAAGGCACGATGACCTCCCCTGATCTAGATGTGAATCCCTTCATGATTAGGTGGGCTATATAAAATGTTTTTCTAACCACTTTGGCCACGTGGTTGTCAAATGAGAGATTGCTATCAGCTTGGGTCCCCAGGTCCCTAATTACTTCTTCTGTACTTAATGGATTACCACCTATGTGGTAATTTGTGGGAACTTTGTTTTTGCCAAAGGGGATGACTATACACTCTTTGGCGTTTAGCTTGCGGCCATGGCTCTGGCACCAGTTGTCTGTTTCTATGCGGCCCTTTTGGAGGATGCTTGTGTCGGCTGGAGAGTCGATTATGGCGCCCAGTTTGCAGTCATCTGCGAACTTAGTCAGCCACAGTCCTTCCGTGTTGGCCTGTACCTCCGAGAAATATATACCGAACAAGAGAGGTCCCAGGACTGAGCCTTGGGGGACACCACTTGTAACTGGTTTGGAGTCTGACATGACTCCAGCAATTCTTACCAAGTGGGTTCTGTCCTTGAGCCAGTTTGCAACCCATCTAGTGACATAGGGGTTTATATTTAAGCTGGTGAACTTATCTATAATGCCCGAGTGGGGTATTGTATCGAAGGGTTTTGCGAGGTCCAGGTAGGCTGTGTGGACCACCTTCCCCTCGTCAATGGCCTTGGGGACTGTTTCAAGGAAATCAACCAGGTTTAAGAGGCAGGATCTGCCCTTAAAGCCGAACTGGGTAGGATCCAGTGTCTGTAGGTCCCCAATATCTTTATTTATGAGGTCCATGATGATCCTTTCCATAGCTTTGAAGACCAAGCTAGTCAGGCTTATGGGGCGATAGTTTCCAGGATCCGTTGAGGCACCATCTTTGTGGAGAGGGACCACTGTTGCTGTACGCCACTCTTTGGGTACATATCCTGTAGTAAGGCTGAGATTGAACAGTAGTTTTATGTTTGGGTTTAGCTCTTCTTGGAGTTCATGTAGGGCAGCCGGGACACCGTCTGGTCCCATTGATGCTGTGTTTTTTGCTTTGGAGAGGGCAGCTCTTACCTGAGCATCTGAGATGTCAGGGGGGCAGCACTCTGCTGGGATAAATATTTGCCCTTTTGGTGGGAGGGGGGACGTTTGCGCTGAACCTGTCAGCTAGGATGTTGGCAATGTCTGTGGGTTCGGTGTATTTTTTGTCATTTTGGACTAATTCTGAGCATATCTGGGAATTCCCACCTAGGTTCCTAACATAACTAAAGAAAGCCTTGTGATTATCCTTAGTGTCCTGTGCAATTTTTCTCTCGAAACTGGCCTTAAACGATTTTATGAGTGCCCGTAGTTTTTTGCTAATACTGATCAGAGATGCCTTCCCTTTTTCGTATTTTGCTCTATCATGTAGTAGCTTCCTCCTTCTATTGTATAGTTTGTTTATGGCTGGGGTCCACCAGACAGGACATCTGCCTTTGGAGGATTGGGTCTTGGTTTTATTTGGGATTGCATGATCCATGCATTCCTGAAGGTGTTCATAGAATGTGTTTATAAAGGATTCTGCGGTCTGGGCCATATTTTTCACAGGCCCGGGGGCTTTGAGGGATTTTACCTCGGTTTTGAGGAGTGTGAAATTTGTATATATATGAGTAATTATCTATAACAGATAAAAAAAGTTTTGAAAAGACTTGCAAATAGCAATTTTGTGTCAAAAAAGGCTTGAGCGAACTGAAACCCCCAAGATCCGTGCCACGGCAAATTACATCTGAGGTAATTCCAGTATTGCATCATGGGATAAGGGGCTTGGTCTCGAGCTACTGGTAAACCTTGAGCTTTGCTAATGGCTGTGTCGGAGCCAAGGGATCGGCTCCGAACACATCAGTGAAGAATGAACGGCGAGATTGAGCAACTTCACATAAGGACTTTCATCAGCAAGTTCACAGTTAAGAGGCTGCTGCTACCACCATGGCATCTACTGGTATTCCCTTCACCCAGTGTTGCTGATCCTGAGGGGCTGACAGAATGTGGTCTGGTCTCTTTGGGATTGGCTCAATAGAATCAGGTATTTTCAAGCTGCTGAGCAATCAATTTCATGAGATCATCAGGAGGCTGAGAGATCCAAGAGGTAGAGGGTCAGGCATGAAAAGCTTCCAGGTACACAGATTCCTTTGAGTAAGGCTGGAAGGAAGTCCAGCCACCCCACTGTTTTAGAATCTCTAGAATGTCTCCGAAGGAGACATCTTCCGGGGGTGAGTTTGGGGAACCTTCCCCTTCATCGAAATCTGTATCTTCAGTGTAAGACTCATCAGAGGAGTCTAACTGCTTCCTCTTGCTCTTTTTCTTCATGGGTACCTCTTTGGTGGGATGGGCCGAAGAGGTATCTGAAGATGACATAACCACCGTAGTTAGATCCTGAGTCTTCTGTGCCAGCTGTCCCCATGGTAGAGACTGGAGGAAGCTCCAGTTGAGGGGAAGGAATGGACCTTTGGTCCGACAAAACAGGCATAGACTGTTTGCCCGCAGTGGACAAGGCCCTCTCCATGGCTTGGAAGGCTGCCCCCCCCAGAGAAATGGGAGCCCAGAACTGAAACAGACTCCTTCAGAACCGTGGACCCCCAACCTCCACACCAAGGAGGCCACCTCTGAAGCCAGTGTTGAGCTTACGTGTGCCAATGCCCTGAGGAGCATGGATGGCTCCGAAAACACCGGATTGGAACCATGCCCCCCAGAACTGGTAACTAAGCTCTAACCCCAGGAGGTCTAGAGATCCAACAGCACCAAAGAACTCAAGGCAGTTATCAGTGCCGGAGAAGAAGCTCTGACCTGCACTGATACAGTCAAAGCCAGAAAAGTTGGCACTCGGTATTTCGAAGGCTCACTTGAAGAAGGAAAAAAAACTATAGAGCCAGGAATACTAGGAATCAAAGAAGGTAATCCCCTCACTACCAGGAGCTGGACCACCAAAAACTACTGTGGTAACTGACAAGGTTTCAGAGCCAGGAATACTAGGAATCAAAGAAGGTAATCGCCTCACTATCAGGAGCTGGACCACCAATCTCATATCATCAGATTCTGTTAGGCTCTTGGTGGACTAGACCGAAGAAGCTGATGGAGATCTGGGAGAATGTCTTTCCAAGAAAGGACTTGGAGGACAGTCAAGGAAGGGGTCCACAGATGGAGAGTATATTTTTCAGGGCCTGTTCCTGAAGGAAAATTCTTTTGGCTCACTCAGAGAAAGAGGGAACTCAGGATTTAGAAAACACTGAAGTGGAGGAATCCAAAATTATTGTCAGAGCTCATGTAGTTGGTGCAGCGACCGGCACCAAAGCCTCCAATACTCTTCCTATCAGTTCCGAGGCAACTATGGGAACCATGGATGTTTTGAGAAGTTTAACAGGCGGTTCCGACAAAGTTGTTAAAACCTAACAGGTTCTCTTCAATTTCTCTTGTTTGCTGGAAGAGGAAGGGGAGCGGACATCAGTTTTAGATTTGATGATGGAGAATAGGCCTCATCAAAATCAAATTTTAAGAGTCCCTTCAAAATTAACTTGTTTTTCCAGTGTACTAGGGCATGGTGACTAAACTGTGACAAATGGCACAGTCTTCCTGAAGGTGCACCAGGCCCAAGCAGTAGACAGAGAATGTTTATCAGAGTTGGGTAATTTTTTATCGCACTTCTGGCATCTTTTAAAGCCTGAAGTTCCTTTAAGTTTTTCTGCCATAGTAGAAGGTTGACACACACACAGGAAAGGCAGAAAGGAGCAGAAGTCATACTTAAAGAAAAAAGAAAAAAACAACTAACTTGGATAAATGGGAAAGGAATCTTACCAACAATGGTACGGAAGATTTACTGAGTAGGTAGAAGAAAGAGAAAGTAAAGATAATCAACAACAGACACTAAAGAGTTAAGTATATAACTTCAAGGAGCTGGGTAGTTAAATGAAGATAAAGGGTTTAATATAGAATTTTATAAAACTTAGTTTTGAAAAGCTATCGCTCAAGAACTCTGAGGAAAAAGATGGGTCTGACACTGAGAAACAGCAAATCTGAAGTAATCTTGTGAGGAACATTATGGGGAGAGCTTAGCTCGAGAGTTTTTGGAGAGAGCGAGCTGGAATAATGGCAGAGTTGGTTCCGAGATTCGGAACCAAACCCACAGTCAAGGATTAAGTGAAGAGTGACATCATCAGATTCTTTTTTTTGAGTTTCCCTACTTTAAATAAGTTGAGTGTCGATAAGTTGAATCTCAACAAAAACACATACAATGCCAACTATTTACAAAATAAATATCCCTTGACAAGGCATTTAAAGATTAAGAATTTAGTCAGCTTTAAAATATAAAACATGAAAGGTTAATTATATTGCAACATTAATTAAATTACAAGAAAACGGAACAGGAATATGTTTTAAGTAGTAAAGTAATATAGTGTGAAGTCAAGGCAGTTCACATTTTTCCCCCAAGTTTTAATCATATCTATACTTTGAAATTACTTTAAAAGGCTTTGTGTTTGTAAATTCAGGCTAGTGCAAAGACAAGTTACACTAGTTTTTGTGTTATATAAAACGTTATTAGACCAAAGACAGTAATAAGAGACCTCAGATCTGTAAAGTAAATAAAGGTGGTGGTTAAGTTTAGAAGTAAAAACTGCCAAAAGACAGACTGTAAGTATGGAGATACCTTTGGATCATTTGTTGTACTGTCCACTTACAACTACCTCGTTCTAAGCTTGTATTTTCATACTAAATATAACAAACTGCACCCAATAACCCATATGCTAAACAACCCTGGAATGTTGGACTTAAAAGATTTTTTTAGCTGGGGTAAGACATACATCACTGATCATCATAAATTTGGTGCAATATAATTTTTTAAATGGAATATTTTTAGTGTTCGGAGCAAGAGGTTCTTCGGTTCGATCCTCGGCTGGGGTGACTTCTGTGCGGAGTCTGCATGTTCTCACTGTGGTCACGTGGGTTTCCTACGGGTGCTCCGGTTTCCTCCCACATCCCAAAGACATGCTGTAGGTGGATTGGAGACTCTAAATTGGCCCTAGGTGTGTGTCTGTGTGTGTGTCTTCTGTGGAAGGTTGGGTGCCAGGCTGGCAACTCAACACAATGTAAAACTCCACTGCCAATCATGAGTGGAAAGCCGAAAGAGGAAGAAGAAGATTTTTAGTGTTTAGAGCAATTTGTCATTTTATAGTTTCATTGGTAGCAAAAGTTTGATCATAGTTTAATCAAGTTACAGCATACACATATACCCCATGAAATTTTACTGTAATATACAATTTGTAGAATAAGTACATAGCCTTGGATGCCAAAATGAGCAGAAATTTAACTTTGGTATAGCTCAAGTGTACTCAAATATTCTTTCGTGAAATGGAAGTGGGAATTTAGTGTACTGGAGATCAGTGTTAAAATATATAAATAACCCTTAGGTATTCCAAATGATTTACAGTGGATATAAAAAGTGTACACACCCCTGTTTTTTATCTTACAAAAACCTGTCATTTTAAAAGACCACAATAAGTCATTTCAAAACATTTCCCACCTTTAATATGACCTATAACCTGCACAATGCAATTGAAAAACAAACAAATCTGTTAGGGGAATAAATATAAAAAATATGTTATTGCTTAAGACCAGAACAGAAAGGAGATAATTTCTGTCATTCCATCTTATATGGAAATGATAAACACTATGGCAAATGATATTTTATTGCCATTCCACGAAACTTTTAGATTTAGCAGATTTTAATATTAGATTTACATCTTGACGGCTTAAAATTTCTCTAGCCATATTAGTCTGCTGTAACTTCCTGACAGCACAATCGGCTCTCTATACTTACTGTTAGGCATCAGCTATCTTCCTATCCAAGTTGGTAAATATCTCTGATGGCTTTGAAAAAAATCACTGTATTCCTGGTTTTCTGGAACTCCACAGACTAGTAAGTTATATCTACTTCTAGCTTCTGGGTGTAATATTTTATCCTTAATATTTGATACTTGTTTCTGATTATTCTCCAGTGTGGATATATTGTCTCTGGAGTCAGAAATGCAGCATTCAGAAATGTCTAATCGCTTGGTAAAATCACTGAGAGTGAAGTTTATGCCAGAGAGTACACTTAAAATATTATCAATGGCTACTTGAATAAGTTGCAACACAGTTTTCATTTCCTCATATGCAAAGGTCTGCTCTAATTCAGTTTTAAGTAACATCTTTATCTTGTCTTCTCGGTGTTTCCCCGTGTCATTTGTTAGCAGTATGTTTTCCAGGTGTTAACAGTAAGGAAAGCTTCATTTTGGAAGTCTGAGCTTACATTTAATCATTATTTTGGAACAGTGTGCTGAAGGTTTGTAGTGATGGTCACTGCAAACGTTGTCATGCTGCTTGAAAAGTATTATTTTGCTTTTCCTGATAAACAGCATTCACAGATAAGGGCCAAGGCTGTAAGTCACTCTCGCACAAGGAAAGTTTCAGAAAGAAACAGATTAAACTCCTTGCGATGTGCAAATAAGGTGAAAGTAATAAAACATTGTTTTACCATTTATAATCCTAGTTTATGAGAATTTAATGGTAATTCTAGGAAGACTGAAAAAATGCAGTTAAAAAATACTATCATTAAAACAGTAGCAAAGAAAAATGCTCACACCTTGGCAGCAGTCTTAAAGTCTCCCCTCTCTTCCTTCTAGCATTTTGAAGACTTTAGCAGCATTACCAAATAGCAATGCCCTTGCCCAGGGATGCATTTAACAACTGAAATTTAACATTGTCAGGGAAAGGACTATAATCGTATCCAAGCATAAGAGTACCAGTTGCTGCTGCTCTAGAAACAGATAACCACAAAATCAAATGTAGCTGCAATGTTATCCGAGTGGAGTTAAGCACGTCCATAACACCAAGTCAGATTTAGGGTGATTAGCTAAGGTTTGTCCCATGTTGCTCAAAATGGAAAAAAGGAATTAAACATGTAAATTTGACAATTAATGGCTCTAAAAGCTAAGGTGGTAGAGGTATAGATCTATCTATCGAGATCTGTAGTACCTTTGTATCCAAAAAAATGAGAGCTAAAGGTACTTCTATGTATCAGGAATCGTATAAAACCTGTCTGGCTTCTCAGCAGACACAAGGTGAAAGTCTGGAAACACTACAGCAACAGAAAAAGTATCCAAAAGAACCCTTACCACTGAGCCTTTTGTTGTACCTGCAGTTGTATCAGCGGTCAACAGCTAGTAGTACATTTTCTAAGAGTCAGAAACTTCTTTACACTCGCACTTAAAAAGCTTTCCATTTTAGCAATAGGTCACCAATATGTTTCCTCATTAGAAGAAGAGTGAGGATAAAACTGTCCTCTGTGTCAGACTCGCATCCAGTGGGTGGGGAAATCAAGAGAGGCATAATCATGACCTTCATGGTCATAATCCAATAATTCCCATTCTTTTGAAGAAATTTATTTCCTTTTAACAAGGACAGAAGTGGAGGAACAAAATATAGACAAAGACTGAAAGGTCTTAATAAATACTTTTAAGCAGACCTTCTGTAAAGATGAACCAATCTTCATTACTGCCTTTCTGACTGGAAGGAGCAGGGGGTGGAGAAATGCATTTGGATTTCTGACCAGGTTTCGGGGTGGGTGGGTTAGGTCCAGATGTATGGTACTTGGAACAGAAGCCACAAACCTGACCTCCTTAAGCAAGCCAAGTCGATCCTATTTGACTAACAGTTGGAGAAAACCTCCCCTCACCCTCATATCTAAAAGTATATTCTGGTTTAAGCACTTGGGCTTTCAGGCCAGTTATTTTACATTAAGAGGGTTTCGTGGTCTGCACTCTTGTGGGAGGAGAGGCTGGACTCTGCCCTTCTGAGCTGGGAATTTCTGGTTGAAGGCTTATAGTGCATGCATATCTGAATTTCTTCTTACTGAAATTGGTACACCTTGTTTGCTGTAGCATAGACTAGATCCAGGCCTGCTGAATCTAGCTTTGTTTGTATAACTTGAGCACTAATCCAGGCATTATTTAAAGTATTCAGTTGTATTTATTACTGCTTGGTAGTAACTTGGTTAAAGTGTAGCTATCACTCTAAGTCTTTTGGATTAAGCACTTGGGCTTCAGACCAGTTGTTCTACATTAGGAAGGTTTGTGGCATGCACTGTGGTGGCAGGACAGGTAGCTTTCATCCTTCTAAGTTGGGAACTGCTGATTGAGAGCTCAGTGTCTGTTACTCTTAAAGTGTATTAGCTCTGGTTTAAGCACTTGGGCTTCAGGCCAGTTATTTTACATTAAGAAGGTTCTGTGGTCTGCACTCTTGTGGGAGGAGAGGCTGGACTCTGCCCTTCTGAGCTGGGAATTTCTGGTTAAAGGTTTATAGTGCCTGAATATTTGAACTGTATCTTACTGAAATTGGTACACCTTGTTTGCTGTAGCATAGACTAGATCCAGGCCTGCTGAATCTAGCTTTGTTCGTATGCTTGTTATTTCCCTGGAACGCTAATTCCACCTAAAACGCGGCTTCTCAGCGCTTCTGTGGATCCCTAGTGATATCTGCATTGCTTACTGTACTTATTTCCTTGCTTCGCTTGAAAGAAAGTTACTGTTTGTCGTTTTTGCATTTAAGTTACCTGTAACACATTGCACTTGTTACCTGGCACTTGCTCACTAAAGCAATTATAAGTCAGCACTAAAAATTAAAAGCACTACACCCTCGCTCCCCACTGGCCCTTGTTTTCAATTATAAAGGAATTCCCAATATTATTCTAGCATGTCCAAAGGTCAGTTGTCAATCTCCTCCGGTCCAGCTGGTGAATATGGGAATCTTGAGGCAATGTTACAACTGCCTCATGTACACAGACAACCCTCTCTTCCTCCCAACAAATTCCAACACATGTGAGAGATGCAACCATATAGCCAAACTGGAGGCTAAGCTCTCTCAACTCAGTACTGGCATAACCAGTCAGGAGGAGAAGGAAACCACACTCACTACAATTCCAGTCTCACATAGACCTACCACGACAGCAAACCAAACACATAATCACACAAAAACATACTCGGAGGCTCTAAATAAAGATCTGCCTAAGCAGCAGAGACCTCCAAAGCAGACACCCAAGCAACCGCTACCCCAAAACAAAACACATGCAACACATATCTCACAAAGCCAGTGTGCCGAACAGTCACAGCCCTTAAGGCTAAACAACACACCTGATACACTTGTAATAGGTGACTCTATTGTCAGGCACACTGACGTCCCGCTCACCAGGCTGAAGGAGAAGGTCACGGTGAGCAGCCTGCCTGGCGCTAGGATCCGCCACATAACACAAGCACTCAGGTCACTCCAAGGCAAGTACAAATATGACTCAGTCATTGTCCATGCTGGTGTGAATGACCTGAGACATACCTCCCTGGACTACATGAAAAGAGACATAGAGGAGCTCTCTGAGCATGTAGCCCAGGCTGGTATGACCCTGACCTTGAGTAGCATCTTACCCTCACCAAGAATGATGCCACAATATGAAGACAAGATGATCAATTTCAACAATTGGCTTAAGTATTGGTGTCATTCAAAGGGGATCCAATGCCTGTCAGCGTGGGATGATATGCACGACAAGCCACGATGCTTTGCTAGGGACGGCTTGCACCTGTCACCCCTGGGCTTTCGGATATTGGCAAAGGCTCTTGCTACCCCATCGTGCCTTTTTTAGGCAAGGCTCAAAAGACAAACCCACCTCCATAGGTATCACAAGGGATAAGAAACTAAGAGTAATGCTACTCAACACTAGAAGTCTAAACCTCAAGATGCACTTTTCGAAACTCTCCTTAGCATGGAGAACATCGATATCTGTGCAGTAACAGAAACCTGGTTCAGGACTCGAGAGCACCCCAGCACTACCAGGTTATACCTCATACCATGCTTTTCGCCCCAAAACTTGGACCGAACCACAAAAGGAGGGGAGTATCGATATTCATCAAAGATACCCACACCTCCAGGTTGGTGGCAAAGCACGAAGCATCAGAGACTATCCATGTGCAACTAACAGTGGGTAAAACTGCCTTCCAGTTTATAGCCTGCTACAGACCACCCTCCCAAACCCAGGAACCCCACTCAGCCTTCCTGAGAACACTGGAAAATATGAAGGTCTCTCGGAACACCATTATATTGGGTGACTTCAACTACCCAAACATAGATTGGGAGCATTACTCTAGCTCCAACACCCTTGCCCAAAGGTTCCTAGAATTCATAAACTCAAATGCTATGGAACAACTTGTTACCACTCCCACAAGAGGGGAAAACATACTGGACCTGATCATCACCAACATGGGGACTCTATGCTCCAGACCAGAAGTGTATCCCTCACTGGTAAGATCAGACCATAAACTGATCTCACTGGATATTCACATCCCGACCCCACCCGCTGCCCAGAAAACCACAGTGAAAAACTTCTCTAAAGCAAAATTCACACTCCTCAAAACCGAGGTGGAATCCTTCAAAGTCCCGGGACTGTGGAAAATACGCCCAGACCGCAGAATCCTTTATAAATGCATTCTATGAACACCTTCAGGAATGCATGGATCATGCAATCCCAAATAAAACCAAGACCCAATCCTCCAAAGGCAGACGACCTGTCTGGTGGACCCCAGCCATAAACAAACTATACAATAGAAGGAGGAAGCTACTACATGATAGAGCAAAATCCCAAAAGGGAAGGCATCTCTGATCAGTATTAGCAAAAACTAAGGGCACTCATAAAATCGTCAAAGGCCAGCTTCGAGAGAAAAATTGCACAGGACACTAAAGATAATCACAAGGCTTTCTTTAGTTATGTTAGGAACCTGGGTGGGAATTCACAGATATGCTCAGAATTAGTCCAAAATGACAAAAAATACACTGATCCCACAGACATTGCCAACATCCTAGCTGACAGGTTCAGCGCAAACTTCTCCCCACCCTCCCCACCAAAAGGGCAAATATCTATCCCAGCAGAGTGCTGCCCCCCCGACATCTCAGATGCTCAGGTGGGAGCCGCCCTCTCCAAAGCAAAAAACACAGCATCAATGGGACCAGATGGTGTCCTAGGCTGCGTCCTACATGAACTCCAAGAAGAGCTAAACCCAAACATAAAACTACTGTTCAATCTCAGCCTTACTACAGGATATCTACCCAAAGAGTGGCGTACAGCAACAGTGGTCCCTCTCCACAAAGGTGGTGCCTCAATGGACCCTGGAAACTATCGCCCCATAAGCCTGACTAGCTTGGTCTGCAAAGCTATGGAAAGGATCATTATGGACCTCATAAATAAATATATTGGGGACCTACAGACACTGGATCCTACCCAGTTTGGCTTTGTTAAGGGCAGATCCTGCCTCTTAAACCTGGTTGACTTCTTTGAAACTGTCACCAAGGCCATTGACGAAGGGAAGGTGGTCCACACAGCCTATCTGGACCTCGCAAAAGCCTTCGATACAATACCCTACTCGGGCATTATAGATAAGCTCACCAGCTTAAATACAAACCCCTATGTCACTAGATGGGTTGCAAACTGGCTCAAGGACAGAACCCACATGGTTAGAATTGCTGGAGCCATGTCAGACTCCAAACCAGTTACAAGTGGCGTCCCACAAGGCTCAGTCCTGGGACCTCTCTTGTTTGGTATATATTTCTCGGAGGTACAGGCCAACACGGAAGGACTGTGGCTGACCAAGTTCACAGATGACTGCAAACTGGGTGCCATAATCGACTCTCCAGCCAACACAAGCATCCTCCAAAAGGGCCTCATAGAAACAGACAACTGGTGCCAGAGCCATGGCCTCAAGCTAAATGCCAAAAAGTGTATAGTCATCCCCTTTGGCAAAAACAAAGTGCCCACAAATTACCACATAGGTGGTAATCCATTAAGTACAGAAGAAGTCATTAGGGACCTGGGGACCCAAGTTGATAGCAATCTCTCATTTGACAACCACGTGGCCAAAGTGGTTAGAAAAACATTTTATATAGCCCACCTAATCATGAAGGGATTCACATCTAGATTAGAGGAGGTCATCGTGCCTCTTTACTCATCCCTCATCAGGCCCATAATCGAGTACAATGCCCCTTTTGGGATGTACCTTACCAAACACCTGCAGCAACTGGAAAGACCCCAAAAGTACCTCACCAAGAGGATCAAAGGGCTCAAACAGATGCCATATGCTGCCCGGTTAAAGAAACTCCAGCTCTACTCAGTGGCATACCGACTGCTCAGAGGTGACCTGTGCCTGACGTATAAGGCCATGTCCAACCCGAAATTAAGGGGCATGCTGCACCTCAAAAAATCCAAATCCCATCGAGCTACATGCTCGAGAGACTTGAACCTCAGCACTGAAATAAATAGGACATGCTGGAGGGACAGATTCATAACCCAGAGGCTCCCTTCACTATGGAATAAAATCCCAGTCCAGGTTAGGCAGAGTCCCTCATTGACTCTCTTCAAGAGGAATCTTGATGAGTGGATGGGAGATCATAGGTTTACCCCGGGTATCACTTCTGTGTCACTGTTAGACAGAGGCACAGTATACTAACCTCGAAAAAGGGCATAGCAAAATTAATTTAAAATGGGTGGCGAAAGCCAAACATACTCTGGCTAGGCTTATAAATGCCCTAGGGCAGATAGCCTAGTATGAACCTATGAACCTATATAAGAAGATTTGTCGTTCTCCCTTTCAGTACGTCTCAGATGAATGTTTGATTACAAGTGTGAGCATCCTAAGCAACAGTGGCCTTCAAGGGGGGATTCACTAGATGGCCCAAGAGAAACAGATGAACAGTATGTGAAGGATGGGGTGTGAACATGTCTCAGCATAGTCATCAGTCTCAGACCGAAAGACACAGCAGGATGTCTAGTTATTATCGGTCACCTCTCTCAAAGACTGGAGTGGGTCTGCTGAAGAAAAGAATAGCACCAAAGCTGCACACATCAGGTCCTGAAAACATCTGTTCTCATACCAGCAAAGGGAGTTACACCTATTTCTAATGGTCTTCAAGGCAAACCACTGCCATACTATAGGATTTACTGTCAAGTTCAGCCCCTAAGCAGAACAAACAACTAAAGTGGGCGTCCCTGTATAACTTGTGCCCACAGTCACACCTTTCTAATGCAAGAAACGTTCTCTCAGGAAGTCAAATAAATAGGAAAGGCCTCCAAATGGGTATTTACCTGCCTGAAAACCTTGTGCTGAAGCCAGCAATTCAGATAACTAGATGCAATGTTGATACCTGCACACATGGACTAGCCACCAAGAAAGTTCCACGTTCTGTTGTAGTTATACATCATCTTTTACCAGCACATCTACTCATGCTAAAGATAGACATATGGCACCTAAGAAAGGTGCAGGACACTTTGTAAAGTGGAAGTACACAATATACGTAGCAGAAGACATTCTATTTCCAAGGAATGCTGCAACAGTGATCTTAAAAAAGATTTTACATCCAGTATACTAAAAATATACGTATAATATTGTAACATATGTTAGTCTGTTCCTCTCCCCAGCATACAGCACCTACAATAGCCTACTTCAAAATAACAATGCTGCTAGGAACCTTGGAACATGGGTGACAACTCCACATCATCTGATCATGATGTGATGACAGCAAACAAAATCCTTTAACATTGTGCAGCTAATTGCCAAAGGAACAACATCCAGATCTAATTAAGTGCAATGTCCTTTCAGAATGTACTTTATGAGATATCAAAAAATGAGAAAGACCTCCACATGTGAACTTCTTCCCTAGGTGATTTTTGCTCCTGTGCCTACTGAGACAATGTCAATTTGTACCTCTGCAATAGTATTCCACCAGTAGCAGAGACAAGCAACTATAAAGGTGCTTTATGTTCTCACCAGCATTCCAGTAATAACAGCATCTAGATAATAAAACCCCACCCACTGGGCAAGGGGGTATGTAAACCATGTAACTGTGATGGTCCAGAAAGCCTTCTGGTTGCAAATGTGCTGGCATACACACACACACACACTATGAAGACCATCACCCACTGAGATTGGTGAGCCTAATACCAATCTCCAGTCCACCTATCTTTCCAGGCTCACTGGCAATGTATATGGCCTGCTCTGCATCTCCCTCCCTCCAGGATGGCCCTGCCCAACATCCTGCCAGTGCAGCCAAGCCACCCAACCTGGTAGTCAAACTCAGGTCACCTGGGTCACAATCAGGATTTCTCCCTCTACACCACCAGCACTGGCTATAAAAATGTGTGAACCTGCCCTGTACAGCCTTCATCTAACAATTCACCATCTTCTTCCCCTTCAATGAACATGCTTCCAATTGTTAGAAAATGAAAGTTGAGTTGCACAACTCCTAACTTAACCGCAACAGTAAATGTTAGAATTCTTCACTGCCTTGGCTGGCATTTTGGATTATCTTAGTACTGCAAAAGCATTGAAAAGCTCAGACACTCCTCCCCCTTTCTTCCTGTGACATCTGATTGGCAGATCATATCCTGAAGGGGAGCCTTCAGCTTTCACAGGAGGTGTGTGTTTTCAGGCTTTTTCACTTCACAAATGAGAAGTACCTAAAGCCAAAAACATCTAGCAAGGGTACATTTGCAGCCAATCACAATGCCATATAAAACCAAACCCAATAACAACCAAATTGAAGAGGTTGAAACTCACCTCGGCTATGCACAATCTGGGTGGTGGGGGGTGGGTGCTGCCACTGAAGCAGAGAGGAATTCAAACAAGCCGAGGCGCTAGAGAATAAAGTGTGCTTATACTGGTACGTTGTGTCATTTTTGCAGTGGAGCAAACAGTTTTTTTGGAAGTTGTTGCTTAGGAATTCAAACATTTACTGTTACAGGTAAGCATGCCTTATGCAACTGTACTAGTTCTTCATTCCCACCGCCTCAGTGAAACTCTGCATAGATTCCCAGGAGAGCCTGGAAATAGTCCTAGCAAAGCTTGCTCAGGACCTTCAAACACGAATGAATGCACAGTTTGAAGCTATGAACAGAGGACTAGACTGCTGACTCTAAAAATGCTTCTAGAGTCCACTACTTTCCAATATTAGGAAAACAGTCCTAGCAAAGCTTGCTCAGGACCTTCAAACACGAATGAATACACAGTCTGAAGCTATGAACGGAGGACTAGACTGCTGCCTCTAAAAATGCTTCTAGAGTCCACTACTTTCCAATATGCCATCGAAGAGGCTAAAACCCTAATCGAGAGAGCCTTAACCTTTCCTGAAAGAGGTTTACTATGGATGGAGTAACAGAAAACACTAGCAAAAGACAACCACTGTGCAATAGTTTTGCTTACAGACAAGATGACCTTTCTTAGCCCCCCCCCCCCATACAAAAGACAAAACAGCTCATCTGATGTTAGCAATTTTTATTCATTTCACAAACACTGGGTTTCGGATCCAATCATCAGATCCACCTTGGCAGTTACTACAGCTCGTGGCCAAATTCTCAAGCTCCTCCCTACCCGTAATGCACCAACCCCTAACATGCTTCAGATCTTGCTTGCAGCTTTTCATGTATAGACCTGGTTAGCTTTGCTCTCAAGCAAATTTAGAGACAAGTGCTATTTCAATTACTTTTTCTTCTCCCTTTTTATTTCTGTGTACAAACCGTACTTCTTACATACCATTGCTGGTATTTTTCTTAAGGATGTAATGCTTTATTATATCAATATATCTAGCTATATAAACTTCTCTCTACTTGCAACCCTTCTTACACCATTGGTGTAGTCTTTCATACAATCATTGATAACCCCCTTTTTTCCCCTTTTTCATTCCTCCTTACCCTTTTCAAAAAAGAAAAAATAATTGCTCTCTCTGCTTTTCCATCACGTCTGAAAAAGGATTTTAAAAAAAGTGCAGAAAATGTGGCCATAAGCTACCTTGATCTGACACTCATGATCTCTGTGTCTATTGTTTAGGCCCAGAACACCTTAATGTGGAATACAGTGTTTACAAGAGTTTCAATTCACTAGCAATAGCACACCATAAAAATAAATCTATTCTGGAAGGATTACTGCCTACCACTTTTTCAGAAGCCATATCTGTGGTTCACACCCAGATACACCTTCAAGCTCCAAAAACGTCCCTAAAAAAGTCAGGTTGTCTGACTCAGTCTTCAAAGGAGCCACCACACAAAAATTCCAGGCTGGCACCAAAGCCGTCCGGCGCCAAGACTTCTACAGGATCACCTAAAATGTCTTTGGATCCTAAGGTACTACTTCTGATCCAATACTCTTCCCGTCTGTAGATCTAGTGCCATATAGGGTGCCATCTCCCTTCCCTGAGAGACAGCATTCCAAATCACTATTTATTGCTTCATCTTGCTCTTCGAGGAGTCTCACCAAAGCAGACATGGATAGAATGATGAGGAAGTTTCTCTCTATGCAGATGGGGGCTCTCCTAGCTCCTACCTTGATAGGTCAGGAAGCCTTGGCCAGCTCTACCCCTGCAGAATCAGCTCCTTCTATGACTCAACATTTCGTTTCAGAGTCCTTGGATCAGAGTTTGCAGAGACTGTCTAGATCGGATCCGAAGATAGTGGTGCCCTCAGATCCAAGGTTTCTTTGAGCACCTCAGCTCTGACGAGTTCGGAGCCAAGTGCCCCTTGGAGCCTAAGCATCCTGGTCAGATCCAAGGTGTTGGAGTTGACTCTGAAGTTTTCAGAGCCATCTCTGCCCCTTAGAGCCTGGCCTCAGCTCTGGCCACTGCCTCTGGAAGATTGCCTTCAGGGCAGACACAGTCGATGCGGCAGAAGCATGGCTTCTTGGCTCCATCGGCTTCTTTCTCCCCAAGACAGTAGTCTGCCTTTGGGGTAGTGGAGAGAGTGAGAGTGTTCTCTGCTTCTGTAGGACAGATGGTCTCTCATCCCCTCAGATCTTCCTTCAGTATCTCATGTGTCTCTGTGCCGTGAACCTCAACATTCAACTCCACAAGGACAGCTAATCCAGACTACCCAGCAGGGTATCACTGTCTCTTCCGACACTTCCCTGGAACACCCCCCCCCCCCAAGTAACTACTAGAGAAGAGAAAGTGCAAAAGGAGGCACTTGGATTCCCCATAAGAATCTGTCACAGTAGACACGCATTTTGACGAAGGGGAAGGATCCCTTAGATCACCACCCAAAGACATCTCATCTGGAGACATTCTGGAGATTCTCAAGCAATGGAGTGGTTGTTCTAAAATCCTTCTCTGGAGGAATCAGTGTTTCTGGAGGCGTTTGGATCTGGATCATCCTTCTCCTGGGTATCTCCTCCCACTGATCAGCTCATTGATTTGATCTCTCAGCGGGCATAGAAGAAACCTGATGCAGTTGAACCCATCCCCAAGGGACCAGACTGAATTCTGATACCTCCAACAGGAAGGGAATACCAGAGCAAAGGAGTACCAATGGATGCCATAGTCATGGCGGTGGTCATGATGAAGGCCCTCACAGAACAAAGTTCCACTCTCCATCCCCCTAAAAGAGAGTCCAGGGCTTTGGACAGATTTGGGAAGTGTGTCTACACTTCAGTGACCTTTGCTCTTAGGTCGCTGAACTATTTGGCACATTTCACTGTGTTGCAAAGATATTTGATAAATAAACTGTCAAATACTCTTTCAGGGACTTCTACTGTAGAGATTCAAGCTTCGGCAGCCTCGCAGTTGGCGACCCTTCAGTTGATTTCAAATTCGTCCACAAGTCTCATCTCTCATGCAGCTGAGGGGTAACTCAAGGGTGGCAGGCTCAGGCATCTCAATAAGGAGGCACACCTGGATATGCTTGTGACTTTGTGGAGCCATTCAAGTCTTCCTTCACCAATGCCCCCTTTGATGGATCTTACACATTTGGCCCCAAGGTTAAGGACACACTCTCCAGGTGTGAAAAAGGAGGAAAGACTCTCTCTGCTGTAGGAGTACATTTTTTAACCAAAGGACCATCTCTAGGAATCAGTGACAGGAATGAAAAATGTGGTTCAAAAATATTTTCCAAGATCCAGGTGGAGATGGTTTTCCCAGAGGCGGGGGGACGCTAATGGAAGACACCACCTATGCAGCAGAGGTGGCCTGCAAAACCAAGGGTGAGGCACGTTCTCTGACAGGTCCTATCAACACTCCTGAAAGGAGGCTCGTCTTTCCCCCTCTGGAGCCACTCAGAGCCTGGCTAGATATCACAAAGACACCTGGGTGCAGAGGATTATTTCCAGATGTTATATAATCTCACTTTTCCCTTCCACCTCCATCTTCACAAACATTTCCTGATGTTCCACGCAATCACATGAAAGCAGCAGCACTGGAAATACAAAGCTGCTAGAAAAAAACGGAGTCATCCAAGAGGTCCCACTAGAACAGAAATACACCAGAACTTGCTTAAGATTATTTTTAGTGCCAAAGAAAACAGAGGTCTGGAGACCAATTCTGGATCTCAGCAAACTGAACAAGTTAGTTTGACACTCAGTTTCAGACTGTCATATTTCATCCCATCCTGCCATTCCTAGGCAAGGACGATTGGATGTGCTCAATGGTACACATCTTGAAGGTCCATCACATAAAAATGAATAGGCGATCCAGAAGGCTCTTATGCTTCCAGCTGGTAGCCAGTCACTTCCAGTTGAGAGTCCTGCCCTTTGGTCTCACCACAGCCCCCAGGGTATTCACCAAATGCATGACAGTGGTGGCAGCTCATTTCAGAATGCAGGGATTCCAGGTGTTTCCATACTCAAGACGACTGGCTCATTACTGCACTGATCAGGCATCTACTCATAACAGCGACACCCAGGTATTCCAAACTTGTTCCCTTCTGGGAACTGCAATAAATTACAACAAATCTCACTGGCAATCATCTCAAACACTGGAATTCATAAGAGCAGATTTCAATACAGTATCTGCAGCATCTTCACTTTGCCTAGCCATAGTAAGTCCAATAGACAGTAAAGTGCTAAAGTCCAACCAAAGCAAAAATATGAAGACAAAATATTGGAAAAGCAAGGTTGAACACTGCTGACAGCGTTTTAAAACTTTATTGGTAAAATCACAGGATAAGCGCTTTCGGGATAACCCTTCCTCAGATGAATAAACAATTACAAATACAAACTTTTATATGAACAGCATCCAATCACATTCAATGAAATACGCGCCTATTTTTTAATATAGGCTTAATTGGTATCATTTCATTCAATCCTGGCTTCCTATTGGCCATCAGATTTACAATCCATGTTGTTTCCACTAGCTCAGTTTGAAGCTTAATATCTCCCCCCCTAGTGTTTAGTCTAACATTTGCAATGACCCTAAATTTAAATGTGTGTGTAGGGAACATAACCACATGTCTGCATAGTGCATTTCTCTCATCATTATTTCTAATGCTCGAGAGATGTTGAAGAATTCTGATCTTAAACATGTTGTTTGTCTTGCCCATATAGAAACATGGGCACTGACAACATTCTGCTAAATAGACTATGTTAGCTGTACGACATGTAGCTCTTCCCTTAAAATGAAACACTTTATTAGTAATGGGATGTATAAAAACAGTCTCTTTATTAATATGGGCACATGCTTTACATAGGCCACAAATATTTGTCCCTATTGAATATGGAAGGGGATACTGGATATTCCTTATTGATGGTTCCTTACAAAGTAGGTCTTTAAGATTTTTATTTCTCCTATATCTGAAACTAGGTTTTGAGCCCACAATACCATTTAGGCTGTTGTCACTGGTTAAGATGTTCCAATTCTTTCTCACTATGTTGCAAACATCACTAGTATTACTGCTATAGTTAAACATTAACTGTAACCCTTTGTGTGATTTTTCTTCCTTAATTTCTGAATCAATTCTATTACTGGTACGTGATATCCATGGTTTGTAATCATTAGGCCTCTTGGATTTACCTCTATCAATAGCTCTGTTGATCATATCCTGTTTATAGCCTCTGTGTTGGAAGTTGTCCCTAAGTTTATTGGTTTCTGCTTCAAAATCTGAATCTAAAAAACATAGTCTAGAAGCCCTGCTCACTTGTCCTTGTACTATATTATGATATATATGCCTGGGATGCATACTATCATACATTAAAAGAGAATTTTTCCAACAGTTTTTCTTATACAATTTAGATCTAAAACCTTCTATATCCTGTTCTATACACACATCTAAAAAATCTATCGAGTTATATGAATGATTAATAGAAAACCTAATAAATGTGGTAGTTGTATGTAAATATTTCACAAATTCTCCTAATTCTTGCTCTGTCCCATCCCATAGGAGAAAAACATCATCTACAAAACGTAGATATAACTTTAAACGATGTTTCCATAGATCATTGTTGATGACATGGGTCCTCTCCCAATACGAAAGGACCAAATTTGCATAAGTATTGGCGCAGGGGGTTCCCATGGCTACCCCCTGCGCCTATCTGTATATAGAGTTCCCTCCCAGGAAAACATTGTTTTCTAGGACAAGAGTTAGCATTGTCTTAATCAAAAATATGTTTTCACTGTTTACACCTAAATCATTTAAAAGCTCTCCTATAGTATCAATACCATACTTATTATTGATGACCGTAAACAAATTTTGAACGTCCATGGTAACCATTAACAGGTGCCTTGTATATTCATTGTTGTTCATTTCACCCAAAAGCCTTAAAAAATGGGCAGTATCTTTCAGGACATTATTCATTTTGTCTAGGTAAGGTTTGAGTGTGTATTCTATCCAGATAGATATGTTTTCTGTGACCCATCCCCTACCCGATACTAAGGGTCGGAGGGGTGGGTCTTCGATGGATTTATGTATCTTGGGTAGAGCTTTAAAGATGGGGGTAACAGGTTTCTCTATTATGAGAAATTGATGCATTTCCTCTGATATTCTCATATCATGCAATAACATATTCAAACAAGAAGTTACCCTATCTGCAATTTGTTTAACAGTTAAAGGATTTATCTGCATATATGTACTGCGATCCTGTAGTAATTCTCTCAATTTTGTGTTATACCAAATAGTGTCCATCAACACAATTGCTCCTCCCTTATCTGCATTTTTTATCAAGATGTCATTATTAGCACTTAAGCTTCTTTGTAATAATTTATCAGATCATTTTCACAGGCATTAATAAAGAGATTCAAACTGGGTGTCAGTTGAGGAACAAAACCTCAACTGACACCCAGTTTGAATCTCTTTATTAATGCCTGTGAAAATGATCTGATAAATTATTACAAAGAAGCTGAATTCAATAAATATTATAACTTAACTATTGAACAAAGGGCAGCATTGAAGGGCTTAAGTGCTAATAATGACATCTTGATAAAAAATGCAGATAAGGGAGGAGCAATTGTGTTGATGGACATCTTTAAAGCTCTACCCAAGATACATAAATCCAGCTTTTGGGTGAAATGAACAACAATGAATATACAAGGCACCTGTTAATGGTTACCATGGACGTTCAAAATTTGTTTACGGTCATCAATAATAAGTATGGTATTGATAGTATAGGAGAGCTTTTAAATGATTTAGGTGTAAACAGTGAAAAAATATTTTTGATTAAGACAATGTTAACTCTTGTCCTAGAAAACAATGTTTTCCAGGGAGGGAACTCTATATACAGACAGGTGCAGGGGGTAGCCATGGGAACCCCCTGCACCAATACTTATGCAAATTTGGTCCTTTCGTATTGGGAGAGGACCCATGTCATCAACAATGATCTATGGAAACATCGTTTAAAGTTATATCTACGTTTTGTAGATGATGTTGTTCTCCTATGTGATGGGACAGAGCAAGAATTAGGAGAATTTGTGAAATATTTGCATACAACTACCACATTTATTAGGTTTTCTATTAATCATTCATATAACTCTATAGATTTTTTAGATGTGTGTATAGAACAGGATATAGAAGGTTTTAGATCTAAATTGTATAAGAAAAACTGTTGGAAAAATTCTCTTTTAATGTATGATAGTATGCATCCCAGGCATACATATCATAATATAGTACAAGGGACAAGTGAGCAGGGCTTCTAGACTATGTTTTTTAGATTCAGATTTTGAAGCAGAAACCAATAAACTTAGGGACAACTTCCAACACAGAGGCTATAAACAGGATATGATCAACAGAGCTATTGATAGAGGTAAATCCAAGAGGCCTAATGATTACAAACCATGGATATCAATGCAGTAATGGAATTGATTCAGAAATTAAGGAAGAAAAATCACACAAAGGGTTACAGTTAATGTTTAACTATAGCAGTAATACTAGTGATATTTGCAACATAGTGAGAAAGAATTGGAACATCTTAACCAGTGACAACAGTCTAAATGGTATTGTGGGCTCAAAACCTAGTTTCAGATATAGGAGAAATAAAAATCTTAAAGACCTACTTTGTAAGGAACCATCAATAAGGAATATCCAGTATCCCCTTCCATATTCAATAGGGACAAATATTTGTGGCCTATGTAAAGCATGTGCCCATATTAATAAAGAGACTGTTTTTATACATCCCATTACTAATAAAGTGTTTCATTTTAAGGGAAGAGCTACATGTCGTACAGCTAACATAGTCTATTTAGCAGAATGTTGTCAGTGCCCATGTTTCTATGTGGGCAAGACAAACAACATGTTTAAGATCAGAATTCTTCAACATCTCTCAAGCATTAGAAATAATGATGAGAGAAATGCACTATGCAGACATGTGGCTATGTTCCCTACACACACATTTAAATTTAGGGTCATTGCAAATGTTAGACTAAACACTAGGGGGGGAGATATTAAGCTTCAAACTGAGCTAGTGGAAACAACATGGATTGTAAATCTGATGGCCAATAGGAAGCCAGGATTGAATGAAATGATACCAGTTAAGCCTATATTAAAAAATAGGCGCGTATTTCATTGAATGTGATTGGATGTTGTTCATATAAAAGTTTGTATTTGTAATTGTTTATTCATCTGAGGAAGGGTTATCCCGAAAGCGCTTATCCTGTGATTTTACCAATAAAGTTTTAAAATGCTGTCAGCAGTGTTCAACCTTGCTTTTCCAATATTTTGCCTAGCCATAGTACAAACACAAATTCCAGGTTGCAAAAATCATCACCAAAATTTCAGCCCAGTTGATTCTTCAAGTCTTGGGGTCAATGTCAGCAGCCATAATTCTACTCCCCTGGGCAAGATATCATATAAGAATTCTTCAGTGGATGCTAGTGTCCCAGTGATCAATTCTTTTAGTTCAAATAAAGATCACACAGGCATGCAAAAAATATCTTTGTTGGTGGATAAGATTAGATCAGCTTTTACAAGGCCATCCATTCATTCTCCATCAGCCCAAGGCCATAGTGACATATGTTCATTCGCCCTCAACCCAATGCCACAGTGACCAAGGATGCATCCCATATGGGGGGGCACTTCCTGGGGAGAACAGTCCGAAGCATTTGGTCTTCCAAAGAGGCCAATTTGCATATAAATGTCCCGGAGATGACAGCATTGCTTTTAGTTCTGCAAGCCTTTCAGAAAGCTCTACCTGTGGGAACAATTGCGATCCAAACAGACAATATCAGTAGTTTCATACATCAACAAACAAGAAGAAACCAGGTCTTACCCCTTCTGTTGAGAAGCACTCGGTGTGTGGCAATAGAAGATCTCATCCAACCACTTTCTGATAGCAACAGACATTCTGGAGAAGTCCAACATGATAGAAAAACTGAGCAGGTCCATTCTACAACCTCTCTAGTGGTCACTCAAGAAAGTGATGAAAGCGATTTTTCGTCAATGGGGCCAACCTTGCTGCAGTCTTTTTGCATCTCCCCTAAAAAAATACAACAGCTTTTTTGCCATACTCCTCTCAATGGGGGAATCACCAAGGGATTCTCTGCACCACAATTGGCCCTCCAGTCTTTTCTATGCTTATCTACCAACTCCACTGATTCCCAAGTTCCTACAGAAAGCTGCATAGTTGAAGAGCGAAGTCATTCTCATTGCACCTTACTGGCTTCAACAGGTCTGGTTCCCTTTCCTTTGGCCTCATCTTCTTTACCCACCTTGGATTCTGGATCCAATCCAGACCTACTGTGTCACCCGACAGGCATGATTCATCCAGATATCTCAAACCTCAAGCTAACAGCGTGGTTTCTCCCCTTCCATTAACAGCCACACAACCTATGCTCTTGTATACTGTTCATCATATACGTTTGTCTTCCCATAAAGCTTCTACTAAGAAAATCTACAAGAGTAAATGGAAAAGGTTTGTTGGGTGCATCAGAAGCATACCAATCCCTTTTCAGCCCTTACACAAAGTGTCAAGAGTTTTTGGCAGACATTTTTTAATGAGGGAGCTAGCTCCTCTACCATTAATGCTCAATTGGCAACAATCTCTAACTTCCATGTAGGAGTTGACAATTCTTCTGTAGCCTCCACTAAGATATGCAAGGCTTTCCTAAGAGGTACTATTTTACTCAGACCACCTGATAAAGATAAATGGGATTTGAATCTTCTGTTGCAGGCCTTAAACCATTTCCCCTTCAAAGCAGCAGGTAAATGTGATCTTAAATTTGTGACCTGGAAGACGATAGTTTTAGTGTCCATTACCCCTGCTAGGAGAATTTCAGAACTTCAAGTGTTATCCCCTAAACCTTCTTACTTGATTTTCCAGAAGGATAGGGTGATATTAAGAACCAACCCTTCCTTCCCAAGGTTGTATCAGAATTCAGTATGACTCAGTCTATTAACTTGCCCATTTTCTTCACAAAATCTGAAAACAAAAGTGAATGTATGTTACATTTGTTGGATGTTTATAGAAAGTTACATTTCTACTTACACGGAACAAATGAGATTAGAAAATCTGATCAGTTATTTATATCCTTTGCAGATAATAAATTAGGCAAACCAGTTACAAAGTTAACACTGGCAAGTTGGATTACTGACTGCATTGCCTACGTCTACAATAAATCGGGCATTACAATGCCAAAGCCTTTAAGAGCTCAATCTACCAGATCTATGGCAACCTCATCAGTATTTTTATTCAATCATTCCATGGAGGACATATGCCTAGCTGCTACTTGGGCTAATCCTCCTACTTTTTATTATCCATTAAAAATTAGATCTGGTCTCGAGGAGAAGAGCAGCCTTTGGCTCAGCTGTGCTAAGGAACATCCGTCCGTAAGAGTCCACCCGGGATATTAGGTAGTCGGGGAACTCTGTCCAAGTGGTTGAGAAGTGAATGAAAATTTACATCATAAACTAAAGAAATGATGTACCTACCATAATGTTCCATCTGTGCTGTCCATTTTCATTCTTCCTCAGCTCCCCACCCAACAAAACCCAACCTCTGTCATCATGGACCTTTGGAACAGTGAGATGTTTTAAAGACAACACAGTGTCTTGTACTGAGCTCCAGATATTGTTTTTTCTTTCTTAGGAACATTATTGTGATATTTATTACTTGGGTCATTTAGCAAATAAGATCTGAGGTATGTTGGGGTTTGGTGCATTATGGGTAGGGAGAAGCTTGAGATTTCAGTTGGCCACGAGCTATATTAACAGCAGAGTCGGATCAGATGTTCGGATCCAAACCCAATGGTTGATGAAGAATGAAAATGGACAAGACGGATGGAACATTATGTACACACCTTCTTTTTCACCATTCCTAAAGTACTTTGTTCTATCAAGATAGTACCCGAGCTGCCTGCACAGATCCAAGATATGTAGACTTTTTCTCCCTTGCTTTTTGGATCAGGTCAGAAGACTGGGAGATTGATGGCTTGATTCAAGTCAAATTCAGAAACAACTTTAGCCATGAATGATGTATAACAGTATAACAAAAACCCTGACCATGGGAAAAATCAGATATGGCTGACAGCTTGCAGCTCAAAGACTCTCCTTGCAGATGTCAGTGCAATGAATAAAATAGTCTTCCAAGTAATGAGCCATAAATCTGAGTAAAGTTCAAAAGAAGGCAATGTCAGATTTTCAAAAACAAAGTAGAGATTCCAGGGAAGAAGAATTCGCTTTTGAGGGGGTCTCGTAGGCAACACTCTTTCGTACACTGTTTGATGAGAAAAGAGGCGGCTCCATGGACAGACAAGCAGAGATGGCTGTAGGACACATTTTGATAGATGCATATGACAGACCATCTCCAAGTAGCTCTCACAAATATTTATTTATTGACATTTGTTAACCGGGTTAGTCCAGCTGAGCCAGGGGCCCATTTTCAGTGGAGACTCCAGGAGAAAAGCTCCAGAAATAATACAAGTATGACTTTACAAAATATTAAAATAGGGTCACAGAAATATACAAGTCAAAAATTTGTGTACAGCAGTACAATGCATAGGTAAAATATTTACCAAGTACAATTTCCACAATTTGAAAACAATAGTATATGGCATAAGCCAAGCAATTAAAAGGTTTAGAGAATATTGCACAAAAGAGTACAGTATGAATACAGTTTGCGAGAGCAAGTAGAAGGAGGAAAAACCGTTGAAAGGGAAAAGCAGAAAGATAAGAAGAGAGAGGACTAGTTCAAGTGGAAGTCTGACAAAGGCATGACCAAGTCATCAGGAGAAAAAGTTTAAGTTCTTTTTTAAACAGTAATTTATGCTGAATGCTTCTTATGTTGAGAGGGAGTGAGTTCCAAGCATGGGCTACAGAGTATTTGTAAATGGTTTTACCTATGTTTTTATTGGGTTGGTATAACTGAAGGATGTCTTTACTGACAATACGGAGGTAACAAGGGGGGGGGGGTATAGAAGGAGTCTAAATTGGAGATGGAGGGAAAGGATGAGAGTTCACATAGGATAGTGTGTGCAAAATGAAGCTAGGGTATAAGTAGCTGTTAGGAGAATTCAGGCCATTGGAGTGGCTTAAGGGGAAGACAATGGTGAGATTTGTAAGGAAGGTTGGCAACAAAATTGGCAATTTTGTTACAAGTTTGCTCTAGTTTAGTGATAAGAGATGTTTGAACATGAGTAAAGACAGCGTAAAGAAGGCAGAGTAGGAGAAGGGCCTGAGTGAGGGAGGGTTTGGAGGAGGGTGACAGACATTTTTGATTATAGGTTCATAGGTTCATACTAGGCTATCTGCCCAAGGGCATTTATAAGCCTAGCCCATAGATATGTGGCTTTCGCCACCCCTTTAGTTTGAATAAAACTATGCCTATTATATTGCTGTGCCTCTGTCAAGCAGTGACACTGAAGTAATCCCTGGGGTATATCTGCGATCTCCCATCCATTGGTCAAGATTCCTCTTGAACAAGGCCAGCGAGGTGCTCTGCCTCACATGTACCGGGATTTTGTTCCACAGCATAGGGAGTCTCTGGGTGATGAATCTGTCCCTCCAGCATGTCCTATTAATAACTGTGTCAAGGTTTAAGTCTCCTGCCCTTGTGGTTCTGAGGGATCTAGGTGAAGCATATTCATCAAATCTGGGTTTGACATGGCCTTATATGTCAGGCACAGGTCACCTCTGAGCAAGCGGTATGAGATTGAATAGAGCTGGAGTTCTTTCAGTCGGGCAGCATAAGACATATTTTTGAGACCCTTTATCCTCTTGGTGAGGAACTTTTGGGGCCTTTCCAGCTGCTGCAGGTATCGGGTCAGATACATTCCGAATGGGGGATTGTACTCAATCATAGGTCTAATGAGTGATGAGTACAGGGGGACGATGACCTCCCTTGATCTAGATGTGAATCCCTTCATGATCAGGTGGGCAATGTAGAAGGTTTTCCTGTCTACTTTAGCAACATGAGTGTCAAACGAAAGGCTAGTGTCAACCTGGGTCCCCAGGTCCCTGATGACTTCTTCTGTGCTCAGTGGATTGCCACCTATATGGTAGCTAGGGGTAACCTTGTTTTTCCCGAAGGGTATGACTATGCATTTCTTGGCGTTTAACTTTAGGCCATGGCTCTGGCACCAGTTATCCGTTTCTGTGAGGCCTTTCTGAAGGATATCTGTGTCAGAAGTGTTTTCGACTATGGCACCCAGTTTGCAGTCATCTGCAAACTTTGCCAGCCATAACCCTCCTGTGTTTGCTTTTACTTCAGAAAAGTAGATGCCGAACAAGAGTGGACCCAGGACTGAGCCCTGTGGTACACCACTTGTGACAGGCTTTGAGTCTGACATGGCTCCAGCAACTCTGACCCTGTGGGTTCTGTCACTTAGCCAGTTTGCAACCCATCTTGTGATGTATGGGTTTACATTCAAGCTGATGAGATTTTCGATGATACCTGAGTGGGGTATTGTGTCGAAGGCCTTTGCCAGGTCGAGGTAGGCTGTATGGACTTGCCTTTCCCTCATCAATGGCCTTGGTGACTGTTTCGAAAAAGTCAACCAAGTTTAAAAGGCATGATCTGCCTTTGACAAAGCCAAACTGGGTTGGATCCAAAGTCTGCAAGTTCCCTATGTCTTTATTTATGAGTTCCATTATGATCCTCTCCATGGCTTTGCAGATAAGGCTTGTCAAGCTAATGGGACGGTAATTTCCAGGGTCGGTGGAGGCACCGCCCTTGTGAAGTGGGACCACAGTCGCCGTGCGCCACTCCTTGGAGTGTATCCTGAGGTGATGCTAAGATTAAACAGCTGTCCTAACTGCGGGTTTAATTCCTCATTGAGTTCGTGGAGCACACAGCCGGGGACACCATCCGGTCCCATGGATGCTGTGGATGCTGTGTTTTTTGCCTTGGAGAGAGCAGTTCTCACCTGGGCGTTGGAGATGTTTGGGGGGCTACAATCCTCTGGTATAGATATCTCTCCTTTTGGGGGGGGGGGGTAGAAGTTTGCACTGAACCTGTCAGCCAGTATGTTGGCAATGTGTGTAGGTTCAGTAATCTTCACATCATTTTGGACTAATTCTGAGCATATCTGGGAGTTTCCTCCTAGATTTCTAACATAGCTAAAGAAGGCCTTATGATTGTCTTTTGTGTCCTTGGCGATTTTTCTCTCAAAATTAGCCTTGGATGATTTTATGAGAGCTCTTAGTTTTTTACTTATAATGATCAAAGGTGTCTTACCTTTCAAGGATTTTGCTCTATCTTGTAATAGCTTCCTCCTTTTGTTGTAGAGCTTGTTTATGGCTGGGGTCCACCAGACTGGACGCTTGCCTTTGGTACAAACAGTCTTAGTTTTGTTTGGGATTGCCTGATCCATGCAGTCCTGTAGGTGCTGGTAGAAGGCATTTGTAAGTGATTCAGCAGTTTGAGTAATGTTTACCACTGGCTCAGGGGCCTTAAAGGAGACCACACTATTTTTCAGAAGTGTGAAGTCGGCTTTTGAGAAGTTTTTCACTGTGGTCTTTTTTATTTCAGGTGGGGGCGGGATGAGGACCTCCAGCGAGATTAGTTTATGATCTGATCTCACCAGTGAGGGGTATACTTCCAGTGATGAACATTGTGATCCCATGTTTGTGATGATGAGATCAAGTATGTTTTCTCCTCTTGTGGGGATGGTGACTAGTTGTTCCATGGCATTTGAGTTTATGAACTCCAGGAACCTTTGGGCTAGAGAGTTTGGGCTTGAGTAGTGTTCCCAGTCTATATTAGGGTAGTTGAAGTCACCTAGTATGATGGTGTTTGGAGATACATTTATCCCCTCCAGTGTTTTCAGGAAGGCCATGTGAGGTTCCTGAGTTTGAGAGGGTGGCCTGTAACATGCTACAAATTGCAGAGCAGTCTTGCCTATGGTTAATTGCACCTGGATGGTCTCCGATGCATTGTGCGTTGCCACCAACCTTGAGGTGTGGGTGTCCTTTATGAATAAGGACACCCCCCCCTCCTTTTTTGGTGTTGTCCGGATTTTGGGGCCGGAACGCATGATATGAGGTGAAACCTGATAGTGCTGGGGTGCTCTCAGGAGCCTTGAACCAGGTTTCTGTCACAGCACAGACATCGATGTTCTCCATACTGAGAAGGGCCTCGAGTGCGTGCATCTTGAGATTGAGACTTCTGGCATTGAGCGGCATTACCCTTAGTTTTTTTCCTTTTTTGTGTTCTAGGATGGTAGGTTTAGAATTTGAGCCTTGCCTAAAAAGGCACTATGGGGGTGGCAAGAGCCTTTGCCAATATCCGGAAGCCCAGGGGTGACAGGTGCAAGCTGTCCCTTGCGAAGCAGCGTGGCTTGTCCAGCATGTCATCCTAGGCAGACAGACATTGGATCCCCTTTGAATGACACCAGAATTTAAGCCAATTGTTAAAGTTGATCATCTTATCACTGTATTGTGGCATCATTCTTGGTGAAGGTAGGATACTGCTCAAGGTCAGGGTCATACCTGCTTGGGCTACATAATCAGAGAGCTCCTCAATGTCTCTTTTCATGTAGTCCAAGGAGGTACGTCTCAGGTCGTTGACACCAGCGTGGACAATGACTGAGTCATACTTGTACCTGCTGTTGAGAGACCCGAGTGCTTCCGTTATGTGGCGGATTCTATCGCCCGACAGGCAGCTTACTGTGACCTTCTCCTTACTCAGTCTGGTGAGCGGGACGTCAGTGTGTCTGACTATAGAGTCACCAATGACGAGTGTGTCTGGCATTGTGTTTGGCCTTAAGGGCTGTGACTGTTTGACACTCTGACTGTGTGGTCTATGTGCTGCATGTGTTTGGTCCTGAGGTGGTAGTTGTTTGGGTGTCTGCTTTGGTGGCCTCTGCTGTTTTGGTAGATTTTTGATCAGAGCCTCCGAGTATGTCTTTGTGTGATTATGTGAATGATTTGAAGTTTTGATGGTACTATGTGTGACTGGGTATGTAGTGTGTGTGGTTTCCTTCTCCTCCTGTCTGGTCTTGCCAGTCCTGTGTTGAGAGAGCTCAGCCTCCAGTTTGGCCGTATAGTTGCATCTCTCGCATGTATTTGTGTTTTGTGGGAGAAGGAGAGGATTGTCTGTGTACATGAGGCAATTGTAACATTGCCTCAATATTCCCAGGTTCACCAGTTGAGCAGGAGAGGACACTAGCAACTGATCCCTCGACATGCTAGAAGTAATAGATAAAAAACTTACAAAAGACTCCGAGGGATGTGGGTTCTAGGCTGGTAGGGTACTATCTATAATAAAAGTGCTTTATCAAGGTGCAAGTACTGTAGGAGCAAGTGCTAGGCTTTAGAGATAGAGAATAGTCTACTTGGGAATCAAGTAGAGATGAACTTTTTAGTTATAGGATACGCTGGTTAGATCAGCAATACAGTTCGAGGAAGGTAGTTATAAGGGAAAATTTGAAGAGTGGAATTTAGGTAGCCCGAATAGTTTGACCTTGTTTAACCGCCGCTGCTCTTGTGTGCAACAGTGGCAACTCCACGCTAATTCGCTCTAAATCGCGCTAAAGCGCGCTAACGTGTGCTTTATAGCAGGGGGCTGGAAAAAACAGGAAATGACCCAAAATGGCCAACGAATTACTAGTTTCTGTTTCTAACCACTCCTCTGAGGACAAACAAGCAGCTCAGTACTCCCCACTCCCACTGGTGAGTAAAGAAACTACCTCTGGCCACACAAGAAAATGGAGGAACACAGAAACCAAATACAAAGCCCAGGGATCAGCAAAATCTGATCACTGGAACAACTACCTAGGAAAGTTTAGGAAAGAAGTATTTTTTTGTTTTTTTTTGTTTTTTTTGCAAACAGACAGAAAAAATGCAGTAAATGCTTTGTTTTCGACTAAATTGCTATCAAAGGCTGGTACACTTGAGTGTATTAGCCTGTCTGTTACTTCTAAGCAAAACTTTAGCCAATAAGTGCAATCAACAATTTAAGCACACAAAAACAGGAAAATAAGGTAATAAAACAGTAATATAGGCACAAACAGTAGTTGAAACGCTCAAAAGATCGAAAAATGCAAAATAAAAAGTTTAAAAAATACTTATGATCAAGAAAGTTGCTTTTTCTGCTCTCTGCTGGCTTAGGAACTCTGCAGGGGACCACGAGGAGCTATGCCAAGTTCTCTAATGCCAGAAAAGCCCACCAAAGCGTGCTTTATAGCAGGGGGCTGGAAAAAACAGGAAATGACCCAAAATGGCCAACGAATTACTAGTTTCTGTTTATGATAGAGAAGTCCAAGTTTCTGGTGGGTCTTTTATACTTTGTTGAATATGAATATCAAATTTTAATTTGTCAAGGATAACTCCAAGTAGTTTAGTATGGGGTTCAGGTTTAATAATGGTGTTGTTGAGAGAGGATACAGAGAAAGAGGCTTTGTGCTGAGCAAATGTTTTAGGGAGGAAGAGAAGTTTATTTTTTTTGGATTTAATATAAGTTTGTTATCAGACAGACAGATTTCGACAGAGAAAAAGGTTTGTTGAGTGAGAGCTAGCAGATCAGGGATGTTGCTGGCAGAGGTAATGAAGGTGGAGTGGTCAATATACTGTAGACATACAGAGAGATTTGTAGCAGAGTGAAGTTTATTAGTGAATATATTAAACAGGAGGAGGTCCAGAATTGATCCCTGGGGAACTCCAGTATTATCAGGGAGGAATGAAGAGAAGACAGTTTGCCAGTGGTCAGATTGCTGCCTGCCGGGAAGATAGCTAGGCCACCAGTTGGAGTCGGTACAGAGATGTAGGGCAGAGTGTTTAGTTAGAAGTTTAGAATGACAGACAGTATCAAAGGTCTTTGAAAGATCAAGAAAAAACTGGAGGCGAGGAGGTTATTGTCACAGGCTTCAGCTATTATTTGGGTAAATGACAGTAATGCAATAGAAGTGCTACGGTGGGGCCTACAGCCATGTTGTTTAGGAGTGAGTGATCCAGGACAGGAAGTTCTGTAGGATGGGAATATTATCACCGGGGGAATGTATATAGAGACTATGGCAAATTTTTTGAGAGGGTTGAGGTGACAATTTACGATGAGTATTTCAGCAGATGAGAAGCAGGGAACAGAGATGGGGACAGGTTAGAGTAGAGGATAGCACCCCCTCCTTCCCATTTACTAGTTCTGAGAGAAAGATGTTATAACCTGGAGGTAGGATTTCTGTGTTAAGTATGTGAGGTTTCAGCCAAGTTTCAAATATTTAAAAATGAAATATTTCAAATAAATTTTAAAAAAAAACAAAGACAGAAGGGTCAACATCCTTTCAGGACCTCCGTTATTAGCTATGTACCACCTAAAAAAAAGTACAGTTTTGTACCTACCATAAATGTAGATGTCCGAACAGGATAGCATCTGCAGTCCTTACAAATGGGTTGTCCTGTCGTCAGGCAGCCCTTCGGTCGGCCGGATTCCAAAGTCTGGGTCTGGCCTCAGCTGGTGTCGCACTTCACCCGACGTCATCACTGCTGGTCTTCGGGTATAAAGGCATCAGCCGACGCCATTTTCCTCAGTGTTTCTTGCCCCAGATGCCAGTTGCCCTCTTGGATAGCTAAATTTTTGGATAAATGCCAATGTTTCCAAAAAGTAGAAGGCAAACACAAAAAATAAGCATGTATGTACATATATACAAACAAATACACCATAAGAAATCCCCCCCCAGCTAGCTATTAGGTGGGCAAATACCCTAGGAATACCACAGAGGGGAAGGAGGGTGGGTAATCTTGACTGCAGATGCTATCCTGTTCGGACATCTACATTTATGGTAGGTACAAAACTGTACTATGTCCTTCAAGGATGCATCTGCAGTCCTTACAAATGGGTAGAATACCATAGCCAAACTAGGGGAGGAGGAAGAAGAAATTATGGTGTAGTTATGATCCCTTGCAAAACAGCAGTGGCAAACCCTGCTCGGGATCTAGAGTATAGAGGTAAGTTATAATGCTTGGCAAATGTATGTACGGAGGTCCAAGTAGCAGCCTCTATAATGTCCTTGGTAGCCACTTCTCGTAAGAAAGCTGTGGCAGTGGCTGTAGCCCTTGTAGAATGAGGCCTTATATTCTGTGGAATTTGCTTTCCATGGTAGGAGTAACAGAATCGTATGCAATTTCCTATCCACTTGGAGATTGTCTGTTTGGAAATTGCTTTTCCTTCCCTTCCTGTTGCATATGCTACTAGGAGCTGGTCAGTTTTTCTATTGCCCTTGGTTCTGTCCAGGTAGTAGCGCAGCTGTCTATGTACATCCAAGGTATGCAGCAGTCTTTCCCCCCTGTTCTGTGGATTGGGAAAGAAGGTAGGTAGGTGGATTGCCTGGTTTAGAGACACTCTGGATACCACCTTAGGCATAAATGTAGGATTAGTTCTCATGGACACTATCTTGGTGGAAGATTAGGAAGGGTTGTACTGCCATTAAAGCCTGTAGTTCCGAAACCCTTCTTGCTGAAGTAATTGCCAGCAGGAAAGCAGTTTTCCAGGATAGGTGTTGAAGATCTGCTGTTGCTGCTGGTTCGAATGGAGGGAGTGTCAATTTTTCTAGCACAAAGTTCAAGTCCCATGCTGGTAATGGTGGTTTCCTAGGAGGTTTTACATTCTTAATTCCTCTCAGAAACTGCCTGAGTAGAGGATGTGAGAAGACAGGGGGATCGAAGCTGTATTCTGCAGGAATAGCTGATGCATGTATCTTGATGGAGGAATAGGACAGGCCTGTATGGAGAAGCTCTGCCAAATACTCCAGGATGTTGGCAATATCTACCTTTGACACATCTTTCCCTCTTTCAGTACTCCAAATGACAAACCTTTTCCATTTTCCTGCATAGTTCCTTCTTGTTGAAGGTCTGCGGGCCTCAAGGATAATGTCTTTAACCCTTTGGGATAAATCTGGGTTAGTTGCTCTTATGTAATGTTCCAGGCAGTCAGTTGCAAAGTTTTCAGGTTTGGATGCAGGATGTTGTAGTCGCTCTGAGTTAACATCAAAGGAATCAGGGTAGTGTCCACGTTTCCCCCCGAGACATGCTCCTCAGTAATGGATACCAATGTTGTCTTGGCCAATTTGGAGCTATCAGAATTATCCTTGGGCGTTCCTCTTTGATTTTCAGTAGTACCTTGTGCATCAAAGGAAGAGGTGGAAATGCATATGCTGTCAGGCCTTTCCAACTGAAGGATAGAGAGTCCACCTTCCAAGCAAGTGGGTGGTATGTCCTTGTGCAGAATTTCTTGAGCTGGTGATTGAGTGGGGATGCGAATAGGTCTATTTGTGGCATTCCCCATTTCTTTGTGATGGCCTTGAAGATGTCCGGGTGTAGCATCCATTCGTGAGCATCCAAGGTAGTTCTGCTTAACATGTCTGCTAGGATGTTTTCTTTTCCCGGGACAAATATTGCCTGTAACTGAATGTTGTAACTCAGAGCCATATTCCATAGGTCCAGAGCCATTCGGCATAGGGGGTATGAATGAGTGCCTCCCTGTTTGTTGATGTACCACATGACTGTGCTGTTGTCTGTCCTTATCATCAATTGGCCTTCTTTGAGGAATGGTCTGAAATTCTGGATTGCTAGTTTTACTGCCAGCATTTCTTTTTGATTTATGTGCAGGTGCAGCTGATCTGGAGTCCATAAGCCTTGAATGCACTTGTCCAGCATGTGGGCCCCCCAACCGAGGTCTGAGGCGTCCGTTGTGATGGTTTGGCTTGGTTGAATGCTATGGAAGGACAAACCTGGGTTTGACTGGCATGCCTGAGCCCACCATAGGAACTCTTGTTTCAGGCATGGGATTAGTGGTATTTTGGTTTCTAAGCTGTGCCTGTGTTGAGACCATAAATTCTTTAGGTACCACTGTAGCTTTCTCATATGCAGTCTGGCATGGGGGACCAGGATTATGCAGGATGCCATGAAGCCCAAGGCCTGCAGTACTTTCCTTGCTGTTAGTTTGTTCTGCTTTGTTAATGTCAAGAAGTAAAGAAGAAGTTGTTCTTGTTTTTCTGCAGTTAGGAATGCCATCTGTTTTACTGTGTCCAATTCTGCACCCAAGAATGTTCTTGTTTGGGATGGTATCAGTCTTGACTTTTTTAAATTGACTGTGTATCCCAGGGCTTGTAGTAAGCAAATGACTCTTTGTAAGTCTTGTGTCAGCTTGTTTTTGTTGTCCGCTTGTATCAGGCAGTCGTCCAGGTATGGATAAATTTGGATTCCCTGAAGCCTGCAGTGAGCGATTACTGATGCCAGGCATTTCGTGAACACTCTGGGTGCAGTAGATAAGCCAAAGGGCAATGCTGAGAATTGATAATGCTCTGATCCTGCAAGAAATCTGAGGTATCTTCTGCAATTTGGTCGTATGGGGACGTGCAGGTATGCCTCCTTGAGATCTAGAGTTACCAGCCAATACTCCTTGCCCAGCATGGGAAGAAGTTGCTGTAGGGTCAGCATTTTGAATTTTGGAACAATGATGAATGTGTTTAAAGCGGACAGGTTGAGAATAGGTCTCCAACTTCTCTCTTTTCTTGGTACTAGGAAGATTCTGGATTAAAATCCCTTGCCCTGTTCTGTAGGTGGCACCCTTTCCACAGCTCTCATCTTTGTTAATTGAGCTATTTGTTTTAGAGCTTCTGTCTTTTGATTTGGTGGTAGATTTGGCATTCCTCTTTTTACTGGTAAAGTGTGGAAATGAAACCTGTAGCCTTGGTCTATAGTTTGCAAAATCCACTTGTCTCTTGTGATATAGTGCCAGTTTTTTGAAAATAAGGCTAACTTTCCGCCTAAGGGTGCTGCTATTTGTTCCCTGGTAGGCGGTGTCAGAGCCAAGTCAATGTGATTGTCCTGTTGCAGTGGTAGTGGTTGTATCTGAGCCTCGTTGGTTATTGCCTTGCCACTGGCGTCCCCTGTAGGCATCTCCTCTGGATTGATTTCTGCCTCTTGAACGCCTATTCCTGCCTCTCTGAGTTTTAGAGGAGTCTGGAAAGGACCAATTTTTGGAAGGCCAGTTCCTGCTAAACCTTGGGGGCTGAACCTGTAAGAAATCTTTAACTGTTTGTACAGATTTTGCCTTCTCTTCCATTTTCTTCATTACCTGTTGGGCAGGAGAACCAAATAGACTGACCTTATCCATAGGAGCATCTAAAAGCTTTGCTTTAACATGATCCGGCAAGACCTGTTCCTTCAACCATGCATGCCTTCTTATAACTGTGCCAGTCATGGCTGATCTAAATGAAGCCTCCAGTGCATCATAGCCACATTTTAAAGAATGGTTACTAACCTGCTGAATGTTATTCACCATTTCTAGAACATATTTCTTATCTAAGGAATCATCAGAGGACAGTTTCTTAGTTAACTGATAAAGCATAAACTCTTGGTATTGGATCATATGAAACTGACAGTTCAAAGCTCTAGCTGAGAGAGTAGCAGAGGTGTATACTTTTTTACCCTATCTCTCCAAGGACCTGGATTCCCTTTCAGAAGGGAGAGGGTTTTCCGCTGAGGTCGAAGCTACTGCCTTAGGCCCCTGGGAGATAGTCTCAGGATCTGCAAAAGGAGCCTTGTATAAGTGGTGATGAGTGTCCGGGACCCTGTAAAACCTATCGGGCTTAGCAGGGGCTGGAGGTAAAGTATCAGGAGCAGTGCATCATTAAATGCATCATCCACAACAGGAAGAACTGGAGGTATAGCTAAAGGCCTATGTTGCGGTAAGTGTAAAAAGGTCCTAAGTCTTTTTCTTGTATCTGAGAAATCTTGTCCCTGCCATTGGAATTGCTCTCTCATGGCATGTAAGGTTTCCCCAAAGGAAAATTCCTCTGGTGGAGAGGCAGAAGGAATCGATTCTTCAGCATCGGAATCTTCATAAGTAGAAAAAGGAGCCTCTGGATGGTCTGTATTGTCTGTATCATCAGAAGAGTCATCTGAGGACACTGGCTCAGGGGGCTCTACTCTAGGTCTCTTTTCTGGAGGTTGAGAGGCCCTGTCTGGGTGAGATTGGGATCCCCTAATTAAAGAGATGAGATCCTCTGCCAGAGTAAGCATTTGGGAACTGGAACTGGGCCTGTGAGAGGGGGGCTTAACAGGCACAGACTTGGCAGTTTTGGCTGCTTTAGCCCTGGCGAAGGCCTTGATAGACATGGCTGCAGGAGGCCTAGCAGCACCACGTGCTGGGGTAGAGACATCCAAAGGGATGGTGTCCGATAATTCTTGAGAAACCACAGTAGTAGGCAAAACTTCAGAGGCCGATTCAACTAGGGTAGAAGGGGCCTCGGTAGTAGTCATGGATTCGGCTGAAGATTGACCCGTCTGCTCGGTTTCGGCCGAAACCGAGACACTCGCGGTTTGCTTAACCATGGTTTCGGCCGAAACCGCGGACCGCGAGTGTCGGTCCTTTTCTTTGCGTTTCTTAACAATTTGAGTAGTCGGAGGATCCGACGGCATAATGTACGCAAAATCTGAGCCGAAAAACTGTTCAGCAAACTCCGACCGACGCCTAAGCGTTCGTCGGTTGAAGGAAGCACAGGCTAAACAAGTTGCTACGTCGTGGTCTGGGCCTAAACAAGGTAAGCAGTAAGAGTGGAAATCTTTATGAGGTATTTGTTTCCCACAAGTTAAACAGTTATTCACTTTTTCTGACATCGGCTGAGGCAAGAAAGAGTCCCCAACGGGGTACTTAGCTTTTAGAAGTCTTGAAGTAGTATTCGGTAGTAGTAATCTCTGGATCTGACCGACCGGCACTTGCGAACAGCTTCTGCTTCGGCCACGGCAAGAAAGACTGGAGAAAATGGCATCGGCTGATGCCTTTATACCCGAAGACCAGCAGTGATGACGTCGGGTGAAGTGCGACACCAGCCGAGGCCAGACCCAGACTTTGGAATCCGGCCGACCGAAGGGCTGCCTGACGACAGGACAACCCATTTGTAAGGACTGCAGATGCATCCTTGAAGGACATCCTCTTTCACCTGTAAATGCAAGATTTTCTACTTGCAGGTTTTCTTGCCTCCCTATTGCGCTAAGATGGGGTGTACCATTCTCCCCTGATGTGTTGTGGAATTGCATGTTCAAAGCCCATCAATACCTTAAATACATTTATAAAGTACAGTTGTGTACACTTAACATAACTGTAGATGTTCGAGTGTATTCACTGTTGCAGTCATCACATTTGGGTTATCTGCTTTGCAGTAGCCCTCAGTCGGCCTGATTAAGAAAGTCATGGGTCCTGCATGGGTTGCTGTCCCTTCTTCCATGACGTCAGGTCGTCAGGGGTATAAAACATGCAGCCGATTCCATTACATCAGTTTTTCTTGCCCAAGATGTCAGGTGCCCCCCTAATGGGAAGCAATTAAATCTATAAATGCAAGGATATACCTCCAACAGAAAAGCAAATACACCAAAAAGCTTTTAGAGCATAGTAAGTGAGACTAGAGGTATAGGCAAAGGAAGAAAATGGGGCTGGAGGGAGGGTAACCAGGATGGCAACAGTGAATACACTCCAACATCTACATTTATAGTAAGTGTACACAACTGTACTATGTTCTTCGTGTTTCACTGTTGCAATTACATTTGGGTAGATTCCCAAAGCTAAGGTTGGGAGGAGAAATTTAAATAGAATTAGGACCAGCTATAAGGCCCTGCAAGACTGCAGTGGCAAAACCAGCTCTGGATTTAGAGAAAATTGGCAAATGGTAATGCTTTGTGAAAGTATGTACAGAACTCCAGGTAGCAGCTTCTAAGATGTCCCTAGTAGGGACTCCCTTGAGAAAGGCTGTAGAGGTGGATGCAGACCTGGTTGAATGGGGTCTGATGCCCTGTGGGATAGATTTTCCATGGTGCTTACAGCAGAAATGAATGCAGTGGCCTATCCATTCTGAAATGGTCTGTTTTGAAATAGCTTTCCCCCTCTGTCCCTGCAGCAAATGCCACCAGTAGTTGTTCAGATTTCTGTTGAGATTTAGTCCTATCCAAGTAGAATCTAAGCTGTCTGTGCACATCTAAAGAGTGCAGTATCCGTTCCCCTTTGTTCTGTGGGTTAGGAAAAAAGATAGGCAAATGAATGGACTGATTAATAACCACACTTGTTACCACCTTGGGAATGAAGGAGGGATTGGTTCTGAGGGACACCCTGTCCGCATGAAAGATGATGAAAGGTTCCACTGCCATAAGGGCCTGTAATTCAGATACCCTTCTTGCAGAAGTGATTGCCAAAAGGAAAGCTGTTTTCCAGGAAAGAAACTTTAAATATGCAGTAGCAGCTGGCTCGAAGGGAGGAAGAGTGAGTTTCTCCAAGACAAAGTTAAGATCCCAGGCTGGAGTTGGAGTTCTCCTGGGTGGCCTTAGATTTTTGGCCCCTCTGTGGAACTGTTTGAGTAGTGGGTGAGAGAAGAGGGGAGGTTCTGTGCTATAATGAGCTGAAATGGCTGAGGCATGAATTTTGATGGAGGAAAAAGACAAGCCCTTATGAAGCATCTCAGTTAAGTATTGTAGAATCTGAGGTAAATTGGGCACTGCTGCATTCATTTCTTGAGATTGGTTCCAAGCACAGAATCTTTTCCATTTTGCAGCATAAGATTTTCTAGTACTAGGCCTCCTTGCCTCTAAAATGATATCCATCACTGATTTACTGAGGGATGGTAAATGAGAGATTAGGTAATTAGCCAGGCTGCTATGTTCAGGGTTTGCAGCTGAGGGTGCAGAATCATGTTCTCCTGCTGAGACACCAGGGAAGGATTCGGAGGCAGGTGCCATGGAGCCAAGTGTGAGACACTGCGCAAGAGCGGGTACCAGTGTTGGCGAGGCCAGTCTGGTACAATTAAAATTGTCCTTGGTTTGTCCGGTTTGATCTTTAGTAGTACCTTGGAGAACAGAGGCAGAGGAGGAAAGGCATAAACTGATAGGTTTTTCCAGCTGAAGGATAGAGCATCCACTTTCCAAGCTTGTTTGTGGGGAATCCTTGTGCAAAATTTGTCCAGTTGATGGTTCTGGGGGGAGGCAAACAGGTCTATATCTGGACTCCCCCCATTTGCTTGTCAACATGTTGAAAATCCTTGGTTGCAGTTTTCATTTGTGTGGGTCCATGAGGTTTCTGCTTAGTCCGTCTGACAGTGTACTTTGTTTTCCTGGCAGGAATTGAGCTTGCAGATTCACTTGGTAGCTCAAGGCTGTGTTCCACAATGCCATGGCTCTGCAGGGAGGGCAAGAAGAATGTGTACCCCCCTGCTTGTTTATGTACCACATGACAGTGGTGTTGTCTGTCTTTACCATTAGTTGTCCTGGAAGAATGTCGTCCTTGAAGGCTGTCAGGGCATTCTGTACAGCTAACATTTCCTTTTGATTTATGTGCAGGTGCATTTGATTTGGGTTCCATTTGCCCTGAATGTACTTCCCTGCCAGGTGAGGCCCCCATGCATAGTCTGATGTGTCTGTTGTTAAGATTTGTTTGGCAGGGGGCAATGTGAATGCTAGTCCCCTGTTTTGGTAGCAGGCCTCTGCCCACCAAAGGAACTCTAGGCGTAGGCAAGGTAAGATAGGAATCCTTGCTTCCAGATCCTGTGAATGTTGACACCATAGGCTTTTGAGATACCATTGTAGTTTCCTCATATGCAGCCTTGCATATGAAATTAGAAGAATGCATGAGGCCATGAACCCCAAGGCTTGCAGTATTTGCCTAGCAGATAGCTGGGATTTTGTGGCCACTTGTTTGAAGTAAGTTGTCAAATGTATCAGTTTCTCTGGCATGAGGAAAGCCATCTGGGAAGTTGTATTCAAGCTTTGCTCCCAGCAATATTATTTGTTGACAGAGTACCAAGTGGGATTTCTTTTCGTTTATGGTGAACCCCAGACAAGTCAATACCCTTTGAACAAAGGCCAGGTGACTGAAGAGAATGTCCTTGCTTTCTGCCTGAATTAGACAATCGTCCAGGTATGGGTATATTTGAATATTTCTTTGCCTGCAAAATGCAATGACTGGAGCTAGGCATTTTGTGAATACCCTGGACGCAGTAGATAAGCCAAACGGCAGTGCAGAGAACTGATACTGCATGTAGTCTGCTTTGAAGCGTAGGCATCTTCTGCAAGACTCCCTGATAGGGATGTGCACATATGCTTCTTTTAAATCCAGTGTTACCAACCATGCATCCTTGCCTAGCATAGGAAGCAGCTGGTGAAGGGTCAGCATTTTGAAATTTGGAATCACCAGAAAGGTGTTTAGAATGGAAAGGTCCTTGTCCCTTTTCCTCGTGGTACCAACTGAATAGCCCCCATGTTTAAGAGAGAGAGTAACTGATTTTGGGCCTCTGCCCAGTGATTTGGGGGCAAATCTGGCTACCTGCTTGGTGTTGGTAACGTGTGGAAAGGAAATCTGTATCCTTGGGACACTATATTTAGAACCTGGGTAATGAGTTCCCAGTTTTTGGCCTGCAGACCAATCTTTCCACCTAAAGGAGCATTCAGTTGGGAAGTGCTTGGAAGTCTTAAAAGCAAGTAATTGAGACGGTTTTCCATACGGGGGAGTCTTGCTGCTCCCAGATTTGGGTGCGGAAACCTCCCACTGCCTAGTCTTGTGTGTCCCTTGGGACTGAAACCTGGGGTTTCTGCTGTGTCTGGGGGGTTTGGCTTGAGAAGACCTGGAAGGGGCTGGAAAGGACCAATTTTTAGAGGGCCAATGCCTACTAAATCTAGGAGGCTGAACTTGTAAGAAATCTTTAACAGTTTGCATAGATTTAGCTTTATCTTCCATCTTTTTAAGAACTTCCTCAGCCTTGTTGCCAAACAACCGGTCCTCATTTAAGGGAGCATCCAACAATTTAGCTTTAACATGATCTGGCAAAGTTTGCTCCTTAAGCCAAGCATGCCTTCTGAGCACAGACCCAGTAAAGTACAGTTGTGTACCTACCATAAATGTAGATGTTAGAGTGTATTCATTGTTGCAGTCATTTCACTTAGGTTATCCTGCTGGCAGGCAACCCGCAGTCGGCCAGAGTTCCAAAGTCTTGGTCCGACGTCAGTTGCTGTCGCCTCTTCCCTGACGTCAGTGCGCCAGGGGTATAAAAGCTGCAACCAACGCCATTTTCTTCAGTTTTTCTTGCCCCAGATGTCAGGTGCCCCCAGATAGGAAGGCTGGAAAGATAAAATTATGCCAAAAAACATACATATATTACTATAAAAATTTCCTTCATCTACAAGCAAATACACCACATAGGTTGCATAGAGTTGAGAAGTACAGAAAAGTCCCAGCAATGAAAAGGGTGATGGTGGGTGGGTAACCTGGACTGCAACAGTGAATACACTCGAACATCTACATTTATGGTAGGTACACAACTGTACTATGTTCATCGTGTTTCACTGTTGCAGTCATTACACTTGGGTAGAATCCCAAAGCTGAGGTTGGGCGGCTGGGTCTAAACTGGATTTGGAGAGGCTACCAGGCACTGCAGAACTGCAGTGGCAAAGCCTGCTCTGAATTTAGAGTAGAGAGGTAAGTGGCAGTGCTTGGTGAAAGTGTGCAATGAGCTCCAGGTTGCAGCTTCTAAAATGTCTTTGGATAGTACTCCTCTGAGAAAAGCTGCTGAAGTGGCTGCTGCTCTGGTAGAATGAGGCCTAATGCCCTTAGGCACTGATTTGCCATGCTGTGCATAACAGAAGCGGATGCAGTGGCCTATCCATTTTGAAATTGTTGGCTTTGTAATAGGCTTTCCTTGTGATCCTGCAGCATAGGCTACTAACAGTTGCTCAGTTTTTCTGAAAGCTTTTATTTTGTCCAAGTAGAATTGGAACTGTCTGTGTATATCCAAAGAGTGCAGATGTCTCTCCCCATTACTCTGGGGATTTGGGTAGAAAGTAGGTAAATGAATGGTTTGGTTCAAGGCCACATTGGAGACTTTTGGCATGAATGTTGGGTGTGTCCTAAGAGAAACCCTGTCCTGATGAAAAATGATGAAAGGTTCCACAGCCATTAATGCCTGTAACTCTGAGACTCTTCTTGCTGAAGTTATTGCTAGGAGCAGAGCAGTTTTCCATGATAAGAATTTTAGATCAGCTGTGCTGGCTGGTTCAAAAGGAGGCAGCGTGTGTTTTTCTAAAACAAAACTGAGATCCCAAGTTGGTACTGGTGCTCTCCTTGGGGGTCTTATATTTTTGCCCCTCTGAGGTACTGTCGTAGTAGAGGATGTGAAAAAATAGGAGGTTCCGTATTGTAATGAGCTGAAATGGCAGAGGCATGGATTTTAATTGATGAAAAAGATAGGCCTTTGTCCAGCATCTCAGTTAGGTATTGTAAAATCTGAGGTATATTAGGGACAAGTGGTTCGAGCCCTTGTGCCTTGTGCCTGGTTCCAAGCACAGAATCTCTTCCATTTTTTTGCATAAGATTTCCTAGTGCTGGGCCTCCTGGCTTCTAAAATGACATCCATAACAGCTTTAGAGAGAGGTGCAGTCTGAGTGGCTACATTATCTGCCATGCTGCCAGATTTAAGGTTCTGAGTTGACTGTGCAGAATCTGATTGTTTTGTTGCGTCAGAAGATGAGGAATTTGAGGTAAAGGCCAAACTGGGCCTTGAGACAAGCTCTTTAGGATTGGGTACCAGTGCTGGTGTGGCCAGTCTGGGGCAATCAGGATCATTTTTGACCTTTCTTGTCTGATTTTTAGGAGTACCTTGGTAAGGAGAGGCATCGGAGGGAAGGCATAGACTGTCAGGCCTTTCCAGCTAAATGATAGAGCATCCACTTTCCATGCTTGAGAGTGATAAGTTCTTGTGCAGAATTTCTGTATTTGGTAATTGTGAGGGGGGACAAAAAGATCCATGTCTGGGCGTCCCCATTTCCTCGTTATGCTGAACACCTGCGGATTTAGTTTCCATTCGTGAGGATCCATGAGATTTCTGCTTAGTTCATCTGCCAGTGTATTTTTGGTTCCTGGCAGGAATTGTGCCTGCAGATGTACTTGATAGGTCAGTGCTGTGTTCCACAGCCATGGCTTGCCTGCATAGGGAGTAGGAATGTGTGCCCCCTTGCTTGTTTATGTACCACATAACTGTGGCATTGTCCGTCTTTATTAATAGTTGTCCTGGATGTAGTAGGTCCTTGAAAGCTGTCAGGGCATTCTGTACAGCTAACATATCTTTTTGATTGATGTGAAGATGCATTTGTGCCCTGAATACATTTGCCTGCCATGTGTGTCCCCCAGGCATAATCCGAAGCATCCGTTGTTACTGCCTGCCTGGCTGTGGGTAAAGTGAAAGGCTGTCCCTTGTTGTGGTGACAGGCCTGGGCCCACCATCGAAACTCCTGTTGTAGGCAGAGAATTAAAGCTATGATTGTCTCCAGGCTGTGACAATGCTGAGTCCAAACACTTTTTAGATACCATTGTAGTTTCCTCATATGCAGTTTTGCATATGGAATTAGTAGAATGCAGGATGCCATGAAGCCCAGGGCCTGCAGAATTTTTCTTGCAGGGAGCTGGGCTTTTGTTGCCATCATTTGAAAGTAATAAGTCAGTTGCCTTTTTGTCTGGCGTGAGATAAGCCATCTGGGCAGTTGTATTTAAGCTTGCACCCAGGAATATTATCTCTTGAGAGGGCACTAGTTTTGATTTCTTTTCGTTTACTGTGTACCCTAGGCAAATTAGTAATCTTTTTACAAACACCAGATGCTTTATAAGAATGTCCTTGCTCTCTGCTTGAATAAGGCAGTCATCCAAGTAGGGATATATTTGAATTCCTTTTTGTCTGCAAAATGCAATTACTGGTGCCAGGCATTTTGTGAAGACCCTGGGCGCAGTAGATAAGCCAAAGGGCAGTGCAGAGAATTGGTAATGCACTGAGCCTGCTATGAATCTGAGGTATCTTCTGCAAGACTGTCTGATTGGGACATGCAGGTATGCCTCCTTGAGGTCCAAAGTAACTAGCCAAGCCTTCTTGCCCAGCATGGGTAGAAGTTGATGTAGTGTTAACATTCTGAATTTTGGAACATCCAGGGAAGTATTTAGGATCGACAGGTCCAGTACTGGTCACCAGGCTTTGTCCTTTCTGGGTACTAAGAAAAGTTTTGAGTAAAATCCTTGTCCCTGTTCTTGCTGTGGGACTTTTTGAATAGCTCCCATGTCCATAAGAGCAGCAATCTGTTTTTGTGCCTCTGTCCATTGGTTTTAATGGCAGGTCTGGCATACCTTTTGGTTTTGGAAGCATGTGGAAGTGGAACCTGTAACCCTGAGAAACAATATTCAGCACCCATTGGTCCTGGGTGATCATGTGCCAATTTTTTTGAGAAAAGTGCTAGCTTCCCCCCTAGGGGTGCTGTCAAAAGGTAAGTGCTTGGCATTTGCAGAGGGAAGTCATTGGGACTGTTTCCTATAAGGTTGTGATTTGTCTTCCCCTCCTTTGGGGGCTGAAGCACCCCATTGTTTAGGTCTGTAGGAGCCTTGGGGCTGAGATCTGCCTCTTGGGCATTTGTATCTGCCTCTTTGTGGCCTGTCTGACACTGGAAAGGACCAATTTTTTGAAGGCCAATTTCTGCTAAATCTAGGTGGTTGAACCTGTAAGAAATCTTTCACTGTCTGCATTGACTTTGCTTTATCCTCCATTTTGTTTAACACCTCTTCTACCTTAACACCAACCAAAGTATCATGCTGTAATGGAGCATCCAATAATTTTACTTTAACATGGTCAGGTAAACTTTGTTCTTTCAACCAAACATGCCTTCGAATAACAGAATCTGTAACTGCGGCTCTACAAGAAGCCTCTAATGAATCAAAACCACATTGCAGAGTATGCTTTCCCACTTGTTCAACTGCATGCAATAAATCCTGCATTTCCTTACTGTCAGGACCTTCTGTATTTGAAACCATTTCTGTTTTAACAATAGCCTGACTAGCCTAGTCTGCAAGGCTATGGAGAGGATCATCATGGAACTCATAAACAAAGGCATTGGGGACCTACAGACACTAGATCCTACCCAATTTGGCTTCGTCAAGGACAGATCCTGCCTTTTGAACCTGGTCGACTTCTTCGAAACAGGCACCAAGGCTATAGATGAAGGGAAGGCAGTCCACACAGCCTATCTGGACCTTGCAAAGGCATTTGACACAATACCCCACTTGGGCATCATAGATAAGCTATCCAGCCCAAATATAAACCCCTATGTCACAAGATGGGTCGCAAACTGGCTCAAAGACCGAACCCACAGAGACAGAGTTGCTGGAGCCATGTCAGACTCGAAACCGGTCACAAGTGGCGTCTCACAAGGTTCTGTCCTGGGACCTCTCTTGTTCGGTATTTACTTTTCTGAGGTACAGGCCAATGTGGGAGGACTATGGCTCACCAAGTTCACAGATGGCTGCAAATTGGGCGCCATAATTGACTCTCCAGCTGACACAAACATCCTTCAAAAAGGTCTCGCAGAGACGGATAACTGGTGCGAGAGCCATGGTCTAAAGCTAAATGCCAAAAAGTGTATGTTTTTGCCAAAAGGTATGACTAATGTGCCCACAAATTACCACATAGGTGGTAACCCATTAAGTACAGAGAAAGTAATTAGGGATCTGGGGACCCAAGTTGATAGCAGTCTCTCCTTTGACAACCACATTGCCAAAGTGGTTAGAAAGACCTTCTACATAGCCCACCTCATCATGAAAGGATTCACATCTAGATCAAGAGAGGTAATCGTGCCCCTTTATTCATCCCTCATCAGGCCCATCATAGAATACAATGCCCCCTTTGGGATGTACCTTACCTGACACCTGCAGCAATTAGAAAGACCCCAAAAGTACCTCACCAGGAGGATCAAGGGACTCAAACAGATGCCATATGCTGCTCGGTTAAAAAAACTCCAGCTCTACTCAGTTGCATACCGCCTACTTCGAGGCGATCTATGCCTGACATATAAAGCTATATCCAACCCAGAATTAAAGGACATGCTCCACCTCAGTAAATCTAAATCCCTTAGAGCCACGCGCTCGAGGGACTTGAACCTCAGCACAGAAATAAATAGAACATGCTGGAGGGACAGATTCATAACCCAGAGGCCCCCTTCGCTCTGGAATAGAATTCCAATTCATGTTAGGCAGAGCACCTCACTGACTCTCTTCAAGAAGAATCTTGATGAGTGGATGGGGGATCGTAGGTTTGTCCCGGGGATTACTTCAGTGTCACTATTAGACAGAAGCACAGTAAACTAAATTTTAAAAAGGGCACAGTATACTCAAATCAAGGGGTGGCGTAAGCCAAACACAATCGGGCTAGGCTTATAAATGCCCCAGGGCAGACAGCCTAGTATGAACCTATGAACATGAGGTACTGTTGGTATTTAAGCATGTGAAACTGACAGTTTAAAGCTCTTACAGCTTAAGTAGCAGAAGTGTACACTTTTTTCCCCCATCTGTCCAGAGATCTGGAATCCCTATCGGAGGGAACAGGATTTTTAGCAATGGAAGCCTTAACCCCTTTTGGACCCTGAGAAGTTGTTTCTGGGTCTGCAGCGGGGTTTTTGTAAAGAAATTTATGAGAGTCAGGGACCCTGTAGTACCTATCTGGCTTGACTGGTGCAGGGGGTAAAGAATCAGGAGACCGACTGGATTCAGAAAAAACATCATCAACAATATCAAGTACAGGGGGGATAGCCAGGGGCCTGTGCTGAAGCAATAAAAGGAAGTCTCTGAGCCTTTTCTTGGATTCTGAATAATCCTGGCTCTCCAAATGGAAATGCTCCCTCATGGTGTGCAGGGTTTCCCTAAAAGAATAATCCTCAGACGGAGAGGCTGAAGGCATGGACTCTTCTGCATCAGAGTCCTCATAGGGAGGGAGAGAATATCCCTGATCAGAAGAGGAATCAGAGAAAATGGAAACCTGGTCAGAGGAATCATAATCAGTGTCTTGCCTAGGACATTTGTCAGGAGGGGGATGGGAACCCCTGATTAAAGTAATTAGGTCTTCGGCCATTTTAAGCATCTGTTTCTTTGGCATGGATGACTGTTCTGGAGAATGCTGTACTTGTTTCCTTGTCTTTAATGGAGTTGTTGACTTTGCCTTTGCTGCTGTAGTGGGCTTAACTGTAAGCTGTGAAGGTCTGAAAACACCCTCAGAAGCCGATGCCTGCTGACCGGCTCCAGACCCATCTGAGGGTATAGTTTCCGTAGGCCCAATACCTTGAGTTTCAACAGGCCTCGGTGTCTCCACGTGGCTGTTGGTTACGGCCTGTGGTTCTGAGGTAGCGGGTGTCAGGGGCTGCGAAAGCGCCTCACTGAGCACCGGCGACTGGCCTAGAAGAGGCTTCATAGTCGGTTTTGGACCTCGGATGCCTGTCCTTTTCTTTGTCTTTGCGGTTTTTTATAAATTCCGGCCAAAAAAATGTAAAGCAAAATCAAACGGACGTTTAATAGTGCGTTTATTGAATCTAGCACAAAACCGACAACTAGTGATGTCGTGGTCAGGGCCTAGGCAAGAAATACAGTAAGAGTGAAAGTCCTTATGAGGTATTTGCTTCCCAGAAGAAATACAATTATTAACTTTTACTGACATCAGTCTGGAGCAAGAAAAAGTTTCCCCAACGGGGTACTTGGCTTTATTAAAGACTTCGGTTCTGAAACTCAATTTTGAAAATCTCAGGAGTCAACCGACTGGCACTTGCGAACTGCTTTTGCTTCGGGCACCATGCGGCAAGAAAGACAGAAGAAAATGGCGTCGGTTGCAGCTTTTATACCCCTGACGCACTGACGTCAGGGAAGAGGCGACAGCAACCGACATTGGACCAAGACTTTGGAACTCGGGCCGACTGCGGGTCGCCTGCCAGCAGGATAACCCAAGTGTAACGATTGCAACAGTGAAACACGATGAACATCAGCAGCCCTGCAAGAGGCCTCTAATGAATCAAATCCACATTGCAAAGTATGTTTTCCAACCTGTTCAGCAGAATGCATTAAATCCTGTAATTCTTTATTTTCAGCACAGTCAGACATTAACATCATTTTCTGTTTAAGCAATCCAATAACATGTTGATATTTTAACATATGAAACTGGCAGTTTAAAGCCCTAATGGCCAAGGTTGCAGAAGTGTAAACTTTCTTACCCCATCTATCCAGCGCCCTTTTGTCTCTATCAGAGGGGGTAGGATTTTTAGCAGTAGAAGCCTTAATGCCCTTGGGTCCCTCCTGTGAAACAGTCTCTGGATCCACAATAGGATTTTTAAAAAGGAACTTGTGAGAACCAGGAACCCTGTAATATCAGTCAGGTTTTCTGGGAGCAGGAGGCAAAGAATCAGGGGCCAAACTAGATTCTGAAAAGGCATCAACAATGTCTAGTACAGGAGATATACCTAAAGGCCTATGCTGAGGCAGGAGTAAGAAATCCCTAAGCCTCTTTTTAGAATCAGAAACATCCTGGCTTTCCCAGTGGAAATGCTCCCTTAGAGTATGTAAGGTTTCACCAAAATCCTCCGGAGGGGAAGCAGACCGAATAGAGTCCGCTGCATCAGAATCCTCATAAGCAGATAAGGGCAAATCCAAATCATCAGAAGAATCAGAAAAATCAGAATCCTGTTCAGAAGATTAATAAACAACTTCAACCCTAGGTCTCTTAGAAGGGGGAGGTTGGCTTCCCCTGTTTAAAGATCTTCAGCCATTCTTATCATTTGTTTTTTAGGCATAGAGGCCTGAGCATGCGGCCTGGGCGTTGTTTTCTTAGGCATGGTTCGAGATTTTGGCCTAAATAAAGGAGGCGTCAGTTTAATATGCAAGTCCGTAGGCCTGAATACACCCTCAGAAGCCGGCGCCTGCACAGCGGCTCTGGACCCATCCAAGGTAGAGACATCCGCAGGTTCCACAGCTGAAGCATCTCGCGGCATACCGGACTCCGAATGGGTCTCAATAGAGGCCTGCGAGTCAGAAGTAGCGGGTATCAGGGGCTGCGAAAGCACCTCACTGAGTACCAGCGAACTGGAGACTAGCTTGGGAGAAGTGTTGTCAGCAGCTTTGGACCTCGGCAGCCTGCCTCTGTCTTTATCTTTGCATTTTTTTTGGAATCCCAGTAGTCGAAAGGCTAACCAACGACATTTCTGGATAATTAAACAGAGAACGGAAATATTTAGAAGCGAAAATATACCGACGATGGATAGTGCGCTGTTTAAATAAAGCACAAAACTGACAGCAAGGCACATTGTGGTCAGGGCCTAGGCAAGGAATACAGTATGAATGAAAGTCTTTATGAGGTATTTGCTTTCCACAAGTAATGCAGTTATTAACTTTTACTGACATCTGTAAAGAGCAAGAAAAAGTTTCCCCAACAGCATACTTAGCTTTAGTTGAAGACTTCGGTTCTGAAACTCGAAAACGAAAATTTCAGGAGTCAGCCGACCGGCATTTGCGAACTGCTTCTGCTTCGGGCACCGCACGGCAAGAAAGACTGATGTAATGGCATCGGCTGCATGTTCTATACCCCTGACATCATGGAAAAAGGGACAGCAACCGACGCAGGACCCGACTTTTTTTTTAATCGGGCCGACTGAGGGCTACTGCAAAGCAGATAACCCAAATGTAATGACTGCAACAGTGAAACACGAAGAACATCACATTTCAGTACTCAAGAGTTCCATATCCTGTGACACAGGAAAAGTTTCGACATCTAGTTTATCAAGGGTGTATTGTGTGCACATTATTGCTTACAGTTTTTTTAACCTTGATAGTTGCATTATTTGTGCATGTATCTCTGCTTCAGATAGGAGAAAAGGCCAGAAGGCCTCTATCTGTGACTGCACAAAGTTCCAAGACCAAGGACAATTAGATCGAGGGGAAAATAATCTGCAGTGATGCCAGATGTTTTAATGCAGCTATTCCAGTATCACCAAATGCATCTTTTTTTAGAAGGTTGTTTAAGATCACCTGTAAGTAACGTTTATTTATAAATTTGCAAAGTAGAGCTGAAATCTGAGTTTCTTAACTTCTTTAATAATTGCACATGCTTATATGTACTCTAACTTGTCTTAGATGCAAACTCAGTGTTTCTGCAAGGCCAAATATGCCATTATATATAGTTTTATTAAACATGCACTGCTAGACCGTATCACAAATTTGTTATTTTAGATAAAGCTTATCCAAGACAAACTGTTCAAAATGTTAAGAATATTTGATGTAAAAAAAAAAAAGCAAGTAATCCACAGCAAACAGGACTGTAGAATCGGACCAACTTCAATAATTGCAACGTATAAAACAATCACGTAAAAACTACACTAATTACAGTTAAGAATATTTGATGTAAAAAAAAAAAAAAAAAGTTTTCCATTTCTTAAAAAAAATTATGAATATGCAATTAAAATTACATGACATCTTTGTAGCAATCAGAAAATCTTCTGATAACATAAGCCCAATCTGTTACAATTAGCCATAAAGGTCAAAGGTTCAGACTACTTTCACACTGACAACAGTTATGAAATGATGCTTCCCTATTCGCAAATAGAAAACCTGAAATGTGGTTTATTAGAGAAAAAATGTCATCTACTTTTCTTATAATGTCAGAGTGATGGATGCTGTGCGAGCAGATGTAATCTACGAAAAAAGTTGTGGTAACTGCCCTTGGCCAATTCCATTAAAAGGAAGAACCAACTTTGCCTGGGCCAAATGGGGGTTACCATAATGACATTTGGTAATTATTTCTAAATCTTTAGGAGGTACACCAAGAATCATTAGAAAAGGGTAGAAAATGCATACAGGAACATTCCCCAACCATGGGAATAAGAGCAAGTCTATATTCCAAGCACGGGTGTAAGATGTCTTGAACAGAATTTTTACAGTCGTCTATGATGAAATGAGGTCAAGTGATCTACTTGATCACATCTAAATCAAGTCCTGGAAAACCTCAACTTGGAGCTTCCACTCGGGAGGGTCTGTTCAGGATCTGCTTTGTTTAGCACTGTAATTTGCTTTGACAGACTGTATGAGGCCTGAAGAGTCAGAGAATGTGGTACAGTCTGCTCCTAGGTGTTCAGTGTCAACCACCAAGTGGGTATGACCTTGCAACCCCTTGCATATTCAAGAACACCATCATGGTACTGTTGTCTGTGACCAGAACTTTTAAGGCATGAATCACATCCAACATCTCTTATGTTTATATGTTTGTAGGTCCTGAAGACCCTACCAGCTTTGCACTTGAACTCCCATGAACACTGCTCGCCAAGCAAAATCTAAGGAATCCATCTTGACAGATTCAACTGGGGTCTTCACAGAGAAAAGGAGTTCTGGATTCAGAGACAGTTAAACCCACCAGCAGTGCAGTTCCTGTTTCACAGATGCTAGTTTCTGGAAACCAAGGAATGATGGTGATGGGTGGAACAGTTCAAGAACGACTGAATTTTTCTCAAGTGTGGTCTTTTTAATGGTATCATAAGCATCACTGATGCCACTAGGCCAATACTTTTGAGGAACTCTCTTGTTGAGGCCACATCTAAAAGACAGAAATCCAAGAAAATGCCCTGATAAGTCAGAACTTTGCCTAATAGTAGGTAGGCCATTCTTTTTACTGTGTCTATCAAACACCCCAGGAAAACAATTCATCGAGAGAGTATAAGGAAGGACTTTTGAAGGTTCAATTTGAAGCCCATGTGAGAATGGAGGGATGCAACCCTGTCCAGGGACTCCAAGCACCTTGATACACCATCTGCACAAATTAGCAATTTGTCTAAATAAGGAACCTAGGCTTCTGCAATAGGCAACCACTGGGACCAGACACTTTGTAAGTACATGAAGTTCAGTAGATAACCCAAAGCATAATGCAGAAAACTGATTACGTAAGCCAAAAACAGAAAAATCACAAACATTTTCTGAAATTCAGAGCAATAGGAATATGAGAATAATACACATCATTGAGATGTAAAGTCATCATGAAACAGTGGTCTGGCGAGCATTTTTAATTTCAGGACTTTTACAAAGGTGTTTATAAAGGACAAATCCAGGACTGATCTCCAGGAGTGCTTGTTTTTTTTGTTACCAAAGAGTCTGGAGTAAAATCCTTTGCATTTGCTTATCAAAGACACTGGTTCTGCGACCCCTGCTTTTACCATGTGATGGAGAACTGGAGGAAACAGCTCTGTCTGATGGGTTTGGGGCAATTCCTCTGAAAAGGAGAGGACCTTCTATCCTCTGCCAAGTCCATCTTCATCAAATTCTGAGAATCCATTTGTCTGAGACTACCTGCGACCAACCTGCAGGGTTGAGAGAGGAAAGCCTGCAGAACGAAGAAGGGAAGGATGTGTATGAGGGGGAGAGGGGTACTCTGGCTCAGCACAGTCAATCCTTTACAGGGGGTTGATTCTTTTTCAGAAAAGAATCTCTGTTTGGTTTTAAATAATTATTCTCCTGCCATTTCCTTTTTGATTCCTGACTTTTGTTTGGCTGGGATTTTTGTTCTGCCCCTTGATGGAAGGCATCTCATTTGGGGAGAGAACTTGGGTACACAAAACATCCACTCATTAAATTTAACTCTATCATCCCAGTGTTTGAGAATCTGTGTAACAGACAGCTCAAACACCAATTCAGAACATAAAGGTGCATTCAAAATGTTGGCTTTTAAAATCAAAGTTGTTCTGATTATGTAACCAAGAACACAGTCTTAATACAACAGAAGAAGCAACATTTTTCAAGACTATATCTGCGTATTCAAACACACCGCTCAAAGCATGTTTCGAAACCAGAGACAAATTAGAAATAATTTCATTCATATAAGACTTCTGCTCTGCAGGTTAAGAAGGCAGCAAAATCATCTTGACTGTACACAGACTGTAAAATAATTTTCACATATAACCTTGATAATTTAACATAAAAGCTATATTACTTGAAAAAGATATCCTTTTCATCCTTTTAACTTTATAATCTAACCATTTTTCTCTATCAAGGGGCACTGATTTGGATGAAGCCAAGGACATTTTACTTGAGCATACAGCTGGGGATACTGCAGCTAAATCAACAGTCAAATGAGTAAACAGACTTGTCATAGCCAAGGAGACCCTACATTTTCTCTGAACCTTTTCAGGAAATGCTGGAATAGATACCCGTGTTCTGTGGGCAGCTTTATAAACATCTTCCAAGGCCAATAAGACAGGACATGATAGCCATACAATTAGGCATCTGTCCCGCTACATATACACTGCCTAACTTTGGGGTACTTCCTGACTGCTCCCAAGCAAAAAAAAAAAAAAAAAATCACTAAATCTAGCAATCATTTGAGGAAAAGTGGACACTTGTTTGGACTTAAACTCAGGTTCATCTTCCAAAGAATCAAAGCAACTGGACTCATTGTAAACTAGGAGATCATCATCATCATCCTCAGATTCCATGTCATTCTCTGAAACAGAAAGGTCTTTAGTCAAACTAGCACTACAGCCATGTATGGAAACGCACCACAATTTACCTCTCAGCAGAACACTCAGTCAAAAAAAACACATCAACCTTATAAGCAGCTACAATCTGATTATCAGCTGTAAGTTAATGCTTCTGTTAATTTTTCTTGTGAATTTCAGTACTAGGTAACATATATGGGATATGGGGCCAGAATATCATGTCTGGCAAGGCATATCTTACCCCGCACTACTCCTGCATGTAATGGATTTGGTTCTTCCATAATATAAACCAAAAAAGTGAGCAGAGACAACTTTATTGTCTGAACCTTACTCCAAGAGGCTTGTGGGCTTCTAAAAGTTCAAGTACTTTATTCATTGAGGATGATGCTGTGGAGAAGACTTGTAAAGAACATTGGGAAGCACTGGCTCATCGCTGCACCATGCAGTGGATACAGATCTGAGCTGAACATGACCGAGTGAAGTGGAATAAGGTAGAGAGATAGATTAAACAAATAACTAGAACTCAGATGATGTAACAAAATAAATTAATATTAAGATAAAAGATATGGAAGAGGAAATGTGGATGGCACAGCAAAGGGAAATTGGAGGGACTTGGTAGATTATAAAAGAAAGACTGTATTTTTGTGGCGGAAAAGTTATGGGCAAATTAAAAAGAAAGGAAATAATGAATCTCAAATTCAGATGGTTTCCATTTGGACAATGAATACCGCAATTCTTCCAGTAATGAGGAGATGTAAATGAAGAAGATGCATAAGAAATGGAATTATAATGAGAGGGGAAAACAGAAAAAAAAAGTTGATTTCCGTAATGGTAAACAAGGTTATGTAGCAGATGGAAGGACAGGTTCATACCAAAAAACTAATAGAAACAGTAGAACTAATATTTGTTCAGCATTTCTAAATGAAGTCATTTTTAGTGAGACTAAGATAATTAATCATTGTCCTTCCGATGTGTTTTGACATAAGAAATATTCTAATCTTCTTAAGGAACATTTACATCAAAAGAGTGGTAAATTTCAGCAATACACAGCTATCAGAATTACTTTATGACTGGGCTTAAAGATTTTTCCAAAGAATCTTCCCAGTTGGAATCATTTTCAAAACGAACTTTTTTGCTTTATTCACAAGATACATTTGAAAAAGTATTCTTTTTTTAGAAGGAAGGCTATAAAACTGACAGTGATGCAGATTCTAATGTTTCTGATATTTCTAATTTGTCTTTTACATGTGACAGTGAAACTGTCAATAGAAATTAAGACAGATCTTTTCCACGTTAAAAGTAGTTTTGTGTCTTATGCAAACAGTTTGGGTTGATATAGTCAAACATAATATTTTAGAATGTTTTAAACTGTTTAACAGTAAAACGGTGAAGTATAAGTTAACTAAATCACAATGGAAGGAATTAAAGGGACTACACAGTAATATAAATGCTGTTGTTAAACTTTCAAATAAAGGTAGTAACAGTTTTAACACAGAAGTATTATGAAATGTATTATTTTGCATCTTAACAATAAGGAAAAATAAGAGAAGACAAGGAATCAATATCTGCAAGCAAAAGCTGAGTTATAGGACTAAGTGCAGCAGTTAGACACAAATTTCCTTCTAAAACTTGAAAAATAAGCTGTTGATAGTCCTAGAATTCCTTGTTTTTATTGTTGTCCCAAACTACATGAAGATCCCAATAACCCTCCAAGTAAGGCATATAGTTTCAGGTTGTGGTAGTTTTTTGGAACAGAAGGTCACTTTTTAAATTCAACTTTATTATCATTTGTAATACAACTGCCTTATTTAAAAGGCTCTTTTGGCTTGCTTAAGGATTTATGTAGTGTGGCCTTGGCACAGTGGATGATATTGGATGTTGAAAGCCTCTAGAAAGGTATTAGACAAAGATGGTTGAGACTCTGTTTTATCACATGCAGGGGATACATCTGTTACACATTTCATTTCAGATTTGGCACATTTTAGTTTAAATAACTGCTGTCTTGTGATTGAGAATGGTATATGCAAACAAAGTATAGCTATGGGGGTGCCTTTTGCACCCAATTATCCTAAAATTTTATGGAGTATGAAAGAAGGCATATGTATAATACAGATTTTTTTTTAATCAAGTAATACAATATTACTGATATTTAGATGATTTATTTGTCAAGGAAACCTTGAAGAGTTTGATAATTTTTTAGGGAAATTTTAGATAATGATTTAGGGGTTAAATTTGTGAAGGATGTTAGTGTGGACAGAGTGAATCTTTTTTTTTAGAGGTTACCTTGCGGGACAGAATACTACAATACAAAGCCATGTGTATAAACTATATACAGCTTCAGATTACTTTCTGGATGTCACTAGTTGCAATCCAGGTCATGTACTTAAAGCCTTGCCACAAAGCGAGTTTTTAAGACATAGGAGACTATGTAGTATACTGGGTGATTTTTTTTTTATGAAGACACACGAGAATTACTGAAATTTTTAATGAACATAGTTATTCTAAGGAAAAAAGATTGTCCTATTTAAATGCAAGTGTTGAATATAGAGGTAAACTGTTAGGTATAAATAATAGTAGATTAGGTTTTAATTATATAAGAAGATAAAATTAATTTTCAAATTAATAAGGAAATGTATTTTGTATCTGAATATAGGATTTACAGTACAATTTCAGAAGGGTCTATATATTACCATATTGAATGGTAACAATATTGAACCCTCATATGAGCGAAAACGCAGGAGAACAAACTTGTTTTTTTTTTGGGTCGCGGTACAGTGAGGATTGGAATATTTGCCCTTTCCTCACTGTAGTGTGACCTTGGAATTGGAATATATATTTAGTGGGGGGGCAGCCCCCCACAATAGCAAATTCGTTCTTCTGCATTTTCGCTCATATGAGCATTCGATATTGTTACCATTCGATATGGTAATATGTACCCATTTCAGAAAATCTGATAAGCAACCACTGGACTGTATTAAGGGAAGTTCAGTTTAGGAAGCAACCTATGTTTCTTACAGGAACGGTATTAAAAGATATACTGGCACGTAGTTACTTTGCTAGATAAAAGTACAACTGGAAAACTTACTACCACATGGTACTTTTCCCTGTGGTAGTTGAAATGTTGGCAAATGTGTTTCCACCAAAGTGGAGAACATTACTGGGATGATTTTTTTTTTTTTTTTTAAACACTGGCTTTTTTTTTTTAGCTACAAATCAAAGGTGGTGGTTCCAATGTGGACTGTATTACAAAGGCAAAACTACTAAGGAATTTTAATAGCAGTTACAAGAACATAGTGACAAAAATAAAAAAAAATGTGAAATCCTATTGCTGAGTAAGTTATAAAGCAACAATGTAAATATTAATATAAGAGCAAATATATTACAGGTTGTTCTGAATTCTTAATGTGAGAAAAGAAGACAGTCCTGATGCTATTTTTCTGAAAAAGGAGGCTGAAATAATACTAAAATTCCATACGTTGAAACCCAGTGGTTTAAACAATTAACTGGATTTGAAGTCATTAGGTTTTTTAAAAAAGTGTGCTAGACTTCACTGTCAGATTTGTTAGGACCAAATCAGTGTTAAAATTAGCTCCACATACTTTCATCATATTATCTGCCATAAAATAAATGTTTAATAGCAATTTAGACTATATTTTCTTGACAGAGGGAGAGCAAATTCTCCACAGTATGTCCAAACAACTTCATTTGCATTAAAACTGTGATCCAGTGTTAAAATAAAAAACACAGCCATACATGTAGTAAATGTATAAATGCTGAACAAAATCTAGTTCTACAATATTCTCCTGTCAAAAGAAGAAAACAAAGCAGAGTAACAATAAAGTAAGGTGCGATTAATTTGCAGCTTCTGACAGCACAAACACTGCACTGTTGAGAAATACTGAAAGTTTCCTAACAAACAGTGAAAACAAGAATTTGTCAGACAGAAACCAAATAAAACACTGCTAAAAGCAGAAGTTCCAACTGGAATTACTGCAGACAGTGACAGGAATAAAATATTAAAGTTAGAAAGGAAATAACAAATCTAATAAAATGAGAGAAAATGGGTCCCCAAATTGGGCTTACCTGAGCAGTAAACCAGAAAAAATCAGCACTGGATCAGAGGACTTTCTTCTTTGGATGGCAGAAAAAAAGACTGGACGTTCACTTTGTGGCAGCTGAAGCCTTCCCTCTCAAGATATGCTCAGCCAATCGGCTGTCACAGGAAGAGATAGGAAGGGGAGTCTGAGCTTTTGAAAGCTGGCCAGAACTGGGTTACCTTGGCAGACAACCCAAAATGCCAATGAGGCAGTGGGAAAAATGATCATGACTAATACTGGCTGACAACAGTCCGGACTCTACAAGGAAATGTACCACACACAGTAATGAAAACATCATGGAAGCATTACAAGATCCCATAATACACTCAAATTACAAACAGAAAAATAAAGCAACATGTAACTTAATTAAAGCACAATCAATTAACTTATGTTAGCTTTTATGCAATTTGAAAAATATCTCCATTGAAATATTCCTAAAACGCAGTTTTATTAGTTAATTTACATGGGCCTTGCCATGCTCTCCTTCCCTCTCCCTCTCTCATCAGACAAATGGAATCCAGGATTTCTCTCATTTGTTATCACTTCTAACTTTCCACGGTCAGATCTCTGCTACGAGGGAGACTGAATTCAGGATAAGATACACTGTTCTGAACTTTCTTACCAGCTTAGAAATTCATTCTTTTAACATTTATTGGTCTTGTCAGCAGAAGCTTTTCAACAGTACATTGCGTTACTTCTCAAAGATTCCAGCTAAATGCAATACATTTTTTAAATACATATAAAAGTTGATTTAGAGAGGCAGATACAAATTAAACGGCCCCAGAAAATGGCACACTCATCAAATACATAAAAGGTGGCTTCAAGGGTAATGGGGCATTTAAAAAAAGACCATACACATACTTGAACTGAAGTGGCATTACACAGCAACTATAAAATGCATATAAAAGCTCCATTTGCATTTATTTGTCCCTCCCCCCACAGGCTGCTCCCAGGCACACTACCAGTTTACTATGACAGATGAACTGAAGTCAGCCACTGCACATGGAGGATTCTATTTTTTGGGGAGTAAGCTCTCTCAATAACCTTGTATACCACTAGCAGTTTTTGCTCCAATATTCACCTTCTCTTAAAAGTTTCCTCTCCAGGGACACAATCAAAAACATGTTGCTTTAACACATGGTAGGGATTTCACCCCCATGAGAAAAATATGGTAACCAGAGTTGTACTTGAACATACATTACACATTTCTTACCAGTTCACACTCTCCACTACAGGGCTGGACAGAGAGAATATCCTGGATCCAACCTGGAGTAGAGTATTCCATGTAATAAATATGGTATCCAGAGTTGTACTTCAACATACATTACACATTTCTTACCAGTTCACACTCTCCACTACAGGGCTGGACAGAGAGAATATCCTGGATCCAACCTGGAGTAGAGTATTCCATGTAATAAATATGGTATCCAGAGTTGTACTTGAACATACATTACACATTTCTTACCAGTTCACACTCTCCACTATAGGGCTGGACAGAGAGAATATCCTGGATCCAACCTGGAGTAGAGGATTCCATGTAATAAATATCATACACGTACTCATCATCTTGCTCTCTGTGTTCAGACCCTTGACCTGATTTACTCAAAACCAGCTTTTCCCTGATCATCTTCACAGAATTGCACAATATTTCATCTGGATCGACAGACAGAGTCTGGAAAAGAAGTGCAACAAGAAAGGTCAGATGGATACTTGCTGTCCCCGCCCCATTTATTTTCAACATTTTACTTAATATGGTTTCTAATTTATTTTCCTTTTAGTACATAGGATGTATATCAATTACAATGTATACATAAAACTCTTGATATAGCACACTTCATAATCTATTAAAAATAAAAATATATATAACTGTTTTCTTTATGAATTGTTAGAAAAGCGATTACAAAATGGCACAACATTCTGGCAAACACAAATTTGAAAGTTCAACTTTATTAAACTGCAGATAAATAAATATTTACGTGCCACTTGGATTAGAGGTGAACAGTCGCTATAAAGACCTCTATAAAAAACAGGAGAAAGGTGCACTTCATAAACATTTTTTTTAGTTAATTTGCCACCATAACCCAATTCTGTAGAATTCTAATCTAAAATCCAGACATTTTAAAACCCAAGTACACACTTCTGAGTGTTAGAGACAGTTGGGATATATATCTATATATCTGCTTCATGTTAAATGTTGTGAATGCTAACTATACCACTGTATTCTCGGAAGTAAAGATAGATACATGCAAGCTCAAACTGCTGAAGTGGCAGTTCCTTTGGTTTCACCAAGTGATCTTTTTAGCGGAAACCTGAGCAGCATAGTAAAGCAATAAAAATGGGTTCTCTGACTGAGCAGCAGGGAGGGATGGGCAGTACATGGGCATCTCCAGACAACAATCCTGAATGGGAGGACAGAGACACTGCCAAAAGAGGCTTGGTCAGTGGGGCTAGGCTGAGCTGCAGTGGACATGGAGCAGTACACTGTGATCTCACACTGCAAGCCCTCCTAGAATTGTACCATGTTGTCACAAAAGGGAAGGGAGAAAAACAGATTAGGCCAAAGTATGACCTACCCAAACAGAAGCACAGATATGCTGAGCCCCATTGCCTACAGTCAGTCAGTGACTGACCCCAGCGATTACTAGAATAAGTCCAGGAGGGCATGGCACAGCTGGCTGACTGGGCATGACTGCCAGTCCATTAATAAAAAAAAAAGTTTCTACATGACTAAACAGCCAGCAGCATCATAAACAGCCAATTCAATCTGAGATATATATATATAATTAGAGTCAAAATACAGACCAAATGATGCAGTTAGCATGGCTACACAATACATATTAAGTTATTAGTCAGTGTAATCAGTGCTCTATCTAATTTAACAAAAACAAATAAAAATAAATATACAATAAAGACAACATTACACATAACTGCATTATCTTTTATCCAAGACTTGAAGAGGTGTAGAACTGTGAGGAACTAGCTAACTTATTTTAATTATTTCAATTCTGATTAAATATTTAAGCGAACTGGTGACCTGTGTGGTGATACTACTTTGTAGTTTTCTGCGCTGTCCCATCTTATTGAATTTTTTAATTTGTTCTAGGACCTTGGTTATTCTGCACTTCTACTTACACAAGTAGAACTACTTGTAAAAGCTATCTGTTTGCATTTTAAACCCTGCTGGGCCAAAGACTTGTAGTTTAATTCACAGTTGTGATAGAATTGCATACTACTAGATTTGAGACAATCATTTACTACTGCATTTTTTCCATAAACAGTGTTACTGGTAAATGTCTGCATTGTCTGGTGCCTTAAACTGTAGTACACGTTCAACAGTGAAATGATGGACTCTGCTCCAGTTTGTGCTTCAATGCTTTTATATTATCATTTACCTGCTTGCATTCTATATTTACCCCATTCCCCACTAATATATTAAGCTAAAAAAAAGTTTTTGAAAGAACTTCAATATTTCCTTTTTTATTTTGTTTTATAATAGGGCCGAGTCTCTGGCCTCCACCCATTATGATTATCAGACTTCTTAACCCCCCCCCTTTCACTGTTACTTACTGCAACTTAAGCTATTTGTGTACTCTTACCCATGATAGTGAGTGCTCATCCAGCAAACTAGTATTGTTCTTGAGTAAACCTTTACTGCATACTGTCTCATGCTCATTTCCTTGCACTCAGCAAAGCTTGCAGTTCTAGCCTGTATTCCAGAAATATTTTATCCGTGTGAAGGCTGCCAGCCCAGCTAGATAGAATTTTGTAAATAATTCTATGTCATTTGTGAATAGTAATATGATTTGTATGCTTGCCTTATAAATGTAAGAAAACTGTATGTTCTGTACTGAGCTTCAAGATTGCAACCACAGTGCACCCTGCTGGAAAAGAGCAGAAATGTGTATAATCTACATGCCTATCCAAATGTATGTGTTGATGGTAAAGGCTGGACTATACAGAGTTAACTTACAAACTCAAGAAAATAAGTATAACTTGTTTATGATTCTGTTTCAGCTCAAAGCAGACAAATGTCTAGAGTTGTAGGCTTTCCTATGTCTGGAAAAGAGGTAAATTACAGGTTTCCAAGTAATTGTTTTGCAACTTCCAGTTTCAGGCAAGCTTCTAAAGAGATAAGTGTCAGCTTCTAAGAGAGAAGTATTTTTCACAGAAACATGTTAAATTCTGTTGGTATCTGTTTAGCCTGGGGACTAGATGCAGGTGTCATACAGTGATGTCATCTAGCTAACCCAGCAGTAACGTGTATTGTTAACTTAAGAACTATCAAAGAGAGAAATTCTGGGCATTTTGTATTTTGTTCTGGACCTGTAAACATCTCTTCAGCACTTGTCATCTATATCCGCCTGGCTCTGTAAGTATGACTTAGGGCATAGTATTTCTTAGAGCTAGAGAGGAATATAGCAAGAGTAGTCTAGATGTTTTCTGTATTTATGTGAGACTGTTCTGCAATAAAATATTTCCTCTGATTCTGAACTCTGTTGTCACTGTGTTGAGTTAATGAGCATTGCCTTGTGCTTTTAATATATTATTAAATATATTTAAACCTTTTAATTGTGGCTGGTTTTGTGTAGAGATATTTAAGCTCGTAGAGTACTTGCATGTATTTGGTGATACCGTACAAGCCACTCTTGAATAGCCTTAAAAGTTCTGGTCACACTTACCATTTGGATAATAGTAACATCACGCAGTAGACTGGGCACCCTTTGGGAAGGGCCTTAGTAGCTGATAATGGTGGTTGGTGGCAGGTTCTACTACCGTATGGTCTGGGCAGAAGGAGGCATAACTAGAGAACCTGTGCCAGCCTTCCCCAGGAGTGTCTGTGTATTTGTATATAAATCAAATCTCACTGTGTGTGTGTGTGTGTGTGTGTGTGTGTGTGTGTGTGTGTGTGTGTGTGTGTGTGTGTGTGTGTGTGTGTGTGTGTGTGTGTGTGTGTGTGTGTGTGTGTGTTAGCTACTTGGGCAGAGACACAAAGCACTGGTTGGACAGAGAGGGTGCTGGAGGTTTTAGCTTGACCACTCAGCTGAGATCTTAACCCTAATAGCTGTGCCAATGGGGCGTCTTACCTGGGATCTGGAGAGAGGGGGAGAAAACAGCCCCAGACTGACTGTGATCTCTGTGTGCTCTTATGGGAAACTGTACTTTACTGTGTATGCACCTGTCATCCTCCCAATGTGCACGTCCTTCACTGGTGTTAGTGGTGAGGACTGAGGCTCCTTGATTACTGGGCCAGTGCATGGGTGTCACAACCTGTATCCAGTGCCATCCAGGAAAAGTTAAGTAGCTCTAAATGCTAAATTGCACTTGAGTTATTTTCAATAATTACTTTTGTTTCCTGCTTGTGTGTGCACATTTCATTGAATTTTTTGTAACCAAAGCAAAAAATGTACTTCCTCTCAATGGTACTGTCTTGAAATTACCTTCAGCAAGGGATTTCCAGCTAGTTAATCAGTTTGTGTTAGCATTGCACTTGTGGGTCTCTTCTACCATGTTTTTACATCAAAAGGACTGGGTTTATTCATCTTGTGGCATGAGAGAGTTTTTGCCTGGTTGATCCGAGTTGGGAAATGCACAAAAGGACTCGTAGTGTAGTCATTTTGTTGGCCATATGGCTCAAAATAGTTTTCGTTTTTTCTGTGCTGCCATAAATTTTGCATGTTTACGTGGGTTAGCAATGCCCTGTACAGTAGCAAACACCTAGAAAGCAAATTTTCTCTGCACAATTTATAAAACTGTAAAATACAGAGCAGTAATACAGCACAAACAGTTTTTGCACCAACAAGCTTAGCAGCTAGTTGGGCACCAAATGGCAATACCTACAGATTTTAATAGTATTTATTATCGTGTACACTTTAAAGTTAGTTGAATTTAGTACTGTTTAGCTTAATTTGCCCCAATAAAGCACCCTTATTAGTCTGCACAAACAAAGCACCCTTAATAGTCTTACAACCCCAATACAACACCACCTTTTAGTTCACAAATCAAAAGTAGTAGACATTATGGATATGCAATTTTCAACTTCTCTGTAACCAGCTTGGTGGATATAGGCATCTTGAGACAATGTAGTAATTATCTCATGTTTACTGACAATCACTGAATCCTTAAAGAATCAGTCACAGTATGTGAGAGGGTTAATTATACAATGACACTGGAGGCTAAACTCTTGCATATTATGTCCACATTAGGTTGTCCAAACCACACACACAACACACACATTGACTAACATATGCTGAGACACTTAAAAACAGTCTTCCTAAACAATGATCACCTAGACCACCCATGCCTCAGCAAACCCAAAAGTAATCAGAAAAGACAACATCTAACACCAAATATACTGTCACTCTCAGTGGTGCCCCAAACAATAAACCCCTAAGGCAAGCAAACATATTTCCCAGGACTCTCATCATAGGGGGCTCTATTGTAAGATACACTGATGCTCCTCTAACCAAGTTGAACAAGAAGATAACTGTTAATCTGGAGTCAGGATCTGCCAAATCAAGCATGCACTCAAATCAGGTACCAGTAAGATTCCATCACAGTTCATGTGGGTGCAAATAACCTTAAATGTACCTCTCTGGACTACAAGAAGAGAGGCATTATGGAGCTTTTAGACCATGTCTCCAGCTGGTATTAGCGTGGCACTGAGCAGTAATTTTACCATTACTGAGGATGATGACACAATACAAGCAAAAAATGATTAACAACTAGCTGTTTTTCTGATATCATTTTAAGGGATCCAGTACTGGTCAGCGTGGGAGAACATGGTCAACAGACCACATTATGTTCATAGGTAAGTACTAGGCTATCAGCCCAAAGGCATTTATAAGTCTAGCCAGAATGTGTTGGCTTTCGCCACCCCCTTAGATTAGTTTCCTGTGCCTCTGTCCAGCAGAGCCACTGAAGTGATCCCCGGGGTAAACTTTCCGTTTCCCATCCACTCATCAAGGTTTCTTTTGAAGAGTGTCAGCAAAGAACTCTGCCTAATGTAGATTGGAATCTTGTTCCAAAGCATGGGAAGTTTCTGGGACAGGAATCTATCCCTCCAGCACGTCCTATTTATTGTTGTGGTGAGGTTTAGATCCCTAGAGAGTGTGGCTCGAGGGATAAGGTTTTCTTTAGGTGGAGCATCTGCATCCATTCTGGGTTGGACATGGCCTTGTATGTCAGGCAGAGATCACCTCTGAGTAGGCGGTATGCAACAGAGTACAGCTGGAATTTCTTCAGTCGAGCTGCATAGGGCATCTGTCTGAGGCCAGTGATCCTCTTGGTGAGGTACTTCTGTGGTCTTTCCAGCTGTTGCAGGTGTCTTGTAAGGTACATCCCAAATGGGGGATTGTACTCTATGATGGGTCTGATGAGTAGAGGGGCACAATGACCTCTTTTGATCTGGATGCGAACCCTTTTGTAATTAGGTGGGCCATGTAGAAGGATTTTCTAAACACTTTGGCAATGTGATTATCAAAGGTGAGATTACTATCTACTTGGGTCCCCAGATCCCTTATTACGTCTTCCGTATTTAGGGGACTACCAACTATGTGGTAGTTTGTGGGTACTTTGTTTTTTCCAAAGGGGATGACTATGCACTTTTTGGCATTTAGCTTGAGGCCATGATTTTGACACCAGGTATCCATCTCAGTGAGACCCTTTTGGAGGATTTCTGTGTCAGCCGGTGAGTCAATTATAGCTCCTAGTTTGCAGTCGTCTGCAAACTTGGTCAGCCATAGTTCTCCTGTGCTTGCCTGTACCTCTGAGATGTATATGCCGAACAGGAGGGGTCCAAGGACTGAGCCCTGGGGAACGCCACTTGTAACCGGTTTAGAGTCGGACCTAGCTCCCGCAACTCTCACCATGTGGGTTCTGTCCGTGAGCCAGTTGGCAACCCATCTTGAGACGTAGGGGTTTATGTTCAGACTGGTGAGCTTGTCTATAATACCAGAATGGGGAATGGTGTTGAAGGCCTTTGCGAGGTCTAGGTAGGCTGTGTGTACCACCTTTCCCTCGTCTATAGCCTTGGTAACTGTCTCAAAGAAGACCACCAGGTTTAGGAGGCATGATCTGCCCTTAACTGGGTAGGGTCCAGTGTTTGGAGATTCCCAATGTCTCTGTTAATGAGTTCCATGATGATGCGCCTTGCAGACCAAGCTAGTCAGGCTTATAGGGCAATAGTTCCCGGGGTCTGCTGTGGCTCCACCTTTGTGGAGCGGAATAACCGTTGCTGTGCGCCACTCTATGGGTACGTATCCTGTGGAGAGGCTGAGTTTGAACAGTGTGTTTAGGTGAGGGGTTAGTTCGTCTTTGAGCTTGTGTAGGACGCACCCTGGGACACTGTCTGGTCCCATTGATGGGGCATTTCTGGCTTTGGAGAGTGCTGTTTTAACCTGAGCGTCTGTGATTTCAGGGACTCGACATTCTTCTGGTATGGTTATGGGCCCTTTTGGGGGTGAGAGGGGGGTGAAGTTTGCACTGAACCTGTCTGCCAGGATGTTGGCGATATCTGTCGGTTCAGTGTATTTTGTGCCATTCTGCAATAACTCAGAGCAGATCTGAGCATTGTCACTTAGATTCTTGACATAGCTAAAGAATGCCTTGTGGTTATCTTTGGGGTCCTTGGCAATTTTTCTTTCGAAGTTCGCCTTGGATAATTTTATGAGGGATCGTAGTTTCTTGCCGATACTGATCAGGGATGTATTCCCTTCTTGAAATTTTACTCTTTTCTGTACTAGTTTCCTCCTTCTATTGTACAGCTTGTTTATGGCAGGAGTCCACCAGACTGGTTTCCTTTTCTTGGAGGAGCGAGTCTTGGTTTTGCTTGGGATGGCATGATCCATGCATTCTTGTGGGTGCCTGTAGAATGAATTAGTAAAGGATTTTGCAGCTTGGACAGCGTTATTCTTCAGCATGGGGGCTTTGTAACTTTCCACCTCAGCCTTAAGTAATGTGAAGTTTGCTTTTGAAAAGTTTTTCACGGTGGTTTCCTTGTCCGGGGGTGGGGGCGGAATGTGGATATCCAAAGTGATTTGTTTATGGTCAGATCTAACCAGCGAGGGATTGACCTCCAGTGTGGAACACCGGTCGCCCATGTTGGTGACTACCAGGTCCAATATGTTGTCACCTCTGGTGGGAGTGTTGACCATTTGAACCAGGGCATTTGAGTTTATAAATTCTAAGAAATATTGGGCAAGGTTGTTAGTACCGAGTAATTCTCCCAGTTAATGTTTGGGTAATTGAAAACACCCATATTAGGGTGTTTGGTAGGACCTTTATGTTTCCCAGTGTTTCCAGAAATGTGGAATGGGGTTCTTTGAACATGATGGGTGATCTGTAGCAAGCTACAATTTGAATTGCAGTTTTGCCCGTTGTTAGTTGCATGTGGATAATCTCTGAAGCATCATGCTGTGCCACTAACCTGGAGGTATGGGTGTCCTTGATGAATATGGATACGCCCCCAACTTTTGTATTTCGGTTCAGGTTCTGTGGCCGAAATATATGGTAAGAGCTGTAGCCTGGTAGTGCTGGGGTGCTCTCTGGAGCCTTAAACCAGGTTTCTGTTACTGCACATATATCAATTTTCTCCTTATTGAGGAGTGCCTCAAGTTCGTGCATTTTGAGGTTTAGACTTCTGGCATTGAGTAGCATTACCCTCAGTTTTTTGTTACTTGTGCTATTTACAGTGGTGGGTTTGTCTTTTGAGCCTTGCCTAAAAAAGGCACTATGGGGGTGGCAAGAGCCTTGGTCAGACTTTGAAAGCCTAAGGGTGACAGGTACAAGCAGTCTCTAGCGAAGCAGCGTGGCTTGTCGAGCATGTCATCCCAGGATGACAAGACACTGGATCCCCTCTGAATGACACCAGAAACTTAGCCAATTGTTGAAATCGAGATTTTTTTATTTGTACCGTGGTATCATTCTTGGTGAGGGCAGGATGCTACTCAGGGTCAGGGTCATACCGGCCTGGGCTACGTGATCAGAGAGCTCTTCCATGTCTCTTTTCATGTAGTCCACAGAGGTAAGGCTCAGGTCATTCACACCAACATGGACAATGACAGAGTCATATTTGTACTTGTTTTGGAGTAACCTGAGTGTTTGTGTTATGTGGCGGATCCTGGCACCCGACAGGCAGCTAACAGTAACCTTCTCCTTATTCAGCCTAGTGAGTGGGACGTCAGTGTGCCTGACTATACAGTCACCTATTGCTAGTATGTTGGGTATGTTATTTTGCCTTAAGGGCTGTGACTGCATGGCACACTGGTTTTGTGAAGTATGTGTTTCATGGTTTGTGTTGGGGGGGTGGAGGTTGCTTGGATGCTTGCTTTGGAGGTCACTGTTGCTTTTGCAGATTTTTATTTAGAGCCTTGTCAAGGATGGTCTGTACCTTTCCCCTCAGGGCTTTCAAATACTAACGATTTGTCTAGCCCCGAAATGCCATTTTTAGGCAATGCCAAATAGGCAAACTTATCAACAAAGCAAAATCAACTCAACAGGACATCAAGGTGTTACTGCACAATGCCAGGAGCCTAAATAAAAAAACTACACTCCCTCCCAACCCTCTTTCACATACAACAATATACATATCTGTGCAGTTACCGAGACAGGGCTTAAAGTAGCAGCGAATAACCCCAGAAGTACAAGCTTTTAGTGCCTTCCACATGTTTAGACAAGCAGCTGCACAGACAAGGGCTAAAGCTGGAGATGTCTCAATATACATAAATAACAAGCATATTTATAGGGTGGTCAAACAGGATGACACACACTAGTTCCCCCATGTGCAGATCACCATACTCAAAATCCCATGCCATATCCTAACCAGCTACTGGTCACCCTCCATGTCCCAAGAAGCCCACAATGTGCACTTGGAACTGCCGAAGACAGACACTTACCATTCAAACCAACACACTACTTATGGGAGACTTAATTACCCCTCTATAGACTGGGAATCCTACATAGTTTCAAATCTATAGGCACAGAGATTCCTGGACTTCATAAATACAAACATCCTTGATCAAACAGTGAATATGCCCACTACAGGCTCCAAAATACTGGACCTCATGCTCACAAGGGGGAGAATACTGCACACACCCCCTCCATATGTCTCATCCACCCTAGTAAGATCAGCACAAAAAGTTGTCACCTTTAAAAACAAAATATCCCAGGATGCCTCCTGTATAGTCTAAAATACAACTTATCAGGATCCCTGAAGTCATCAACTATCGTCTTAAAACAGGCTTTGTGCCAAGTGAATAGAGGACTGTGACGATCACCACCCTTCATAAGGGAAGACCTTCAACAAATTCTGGAAACTACAAACCTATTAGTATGACAATTCTTTCAATGGCTTTGCAAATAAGACTAATCATGGAAATTAACAAGGACATACAAGACCTCCAGACAAGGGATATCCCAATTTGGCTTTGTAAAAGAAGGTCATGATTACTGAATCTTGTGGACTTCTTTAAAGAGGCCACCAAGGCAAAGGATGTGGGAAAAATGGTGCAAAATGCCTACCTAGATCTGGTTAAAGCATGTGATACAAAACCCCACTCTGGCATTGTCAAACTTAAAGAACTAGGAAATACTCTTTTATAACATGCTGGATAGCTGGCTCACTGATAGGACCCAGGAGGCTAGAATCAGTGAGGCCAACTCCACATAGATGCCTGTCACAAGTGGAGTCCCCCAGGGCTCTGTGCTAGGCCCATTCCTCTATGGCTTGTACATCTGAGAAGCAGATGCCAATGTCAATGGCCTCTGGCTAACCAAGTTCGCAAATGATTGCAAACTGGGAGCAGTCACTGAAACCCCTCCCAAAAAGAGAACACCCTTCAGGAAGGTCCAACACAAATACCTGGGGCCAAAGCAACTCAATACCAAGAAAAGCATTATAATACCTTTTAAAACAACCTTAAATGTTGATTCACATGTCAGGGATCCAGGCACACATGTAAATAGTAACCTAGCCTTCAATCATAATGTGTCTAAGGTAGTAAGAAATATCATTCTATGCTGCTCAACTTACAAGCAAGCGCACAGCATTTTGGTCCAAACAGGTCATCATACCACTGAACTCTGCCCTCATCAGACCTATTATAGAATATAATGCCCCCCTCGATATGTACCTGACCAGACACATGCAGCAAATGGAACATTCAACAAAGGTTCCTTACAAAAAGAGTACAGGGAGTAAACACAATGTTCTACTCAGATTGCCTCAAAGACCTGTCTCTCTACTCAGTATCATACAGACTTCTGATAGGTGATCTTTGCCTAGTATACAAGGTATACCTGGACCCTGTTTTGATTAACCTTTTGTATATCTACAAACAAAAAGCATCAGACAAAAAGACCAAAATTTTGCTTGTGACAAATACAGATATATATTTCTCAGAGAATTCCCATTTTCTGAAACAGGCTCCTCATCTATATGAAGAATTCCTCCCTATTTAACCGCAACTTGGAATAACGGATGGGTAATTGGAAATTTACCTCCAGTCTGACACCTATGTCTCTGATGGACAGAGGCAGTTAGGAAATCACCCCCTACACAAATCAAATTTGTGGGTCACATTTGGGTTGCATGGCTAGGTTTCAAGGGCTCTAGTGGTTTTTAGCCCAGTATACACTTAGGAATCTTTGAACTTCAGAGCCATACATATGACTTCCCTCTGCTCTCTTGTAAATTGCTTTTCCAGTCTCTCTTCCCAATACTTTCTAACCTCCACTGATTCATTCTTATAGCTATGTAATATTTTACATCCCCTACTAAATTATCTCTTTTTAAGAGCAACGTCTGTTCCATATTCAACTAAAGATTCTGCTAGAACAGGTGTTTTACTTAGGACTCCCTACTCCTTTAGGTTCATAGTTAGTTACTGTACTTGTAGTCTAGAGGACCATCAAAAAGCCTAGCCAAAATTAAATTCTCAGATGTCTTCGAGCACTGTCTGGTTAAGTGACTTGCTTAAGATCACACAGTAGGCAAATGAGAGCTGAAGGAATCACACAGCAGGCAAATGAGAGCTGAAGGAATTAAACCCTGTACCACATGAACTAAAATTCAAAGCCTTAATCCTTTGCTCTAAATGCCAGTTGCCTATACTCTGACATAAACCCCAGGCAGAAGTCTCTAAATTCCAGTCCAAACATCTCCTTGGCCTCACCCCACTTTATACCTTTTCCTCTCTAGTTATATGCTCCCAATACCTTGGTTCCTTTGCCGGTTTTCTCCAGTAAATTCTAGTCCCCTTGCCTATTTTCTGTACCCCTACCTGCAGTTATCTCTACTGGAAACATCTCCTTTCTCCATTCCTAATTCATAGATTAGTATTAAGCTAACTGCCCTTGAGAGCCATTTTAAGCCTAGCTAATTATCCCTTGTGAGACTCAAACCCTGCACCTTGTGTTTGTAAGGCAAACACCTTAACCATTAGGCCACCCTCCCAACCTGTCTTGGCTTAATTCTTAGAATACTTTCTACAACTTCATGAATACAATATTTAGTATGGTTATTATTCCCCTTAAGATCTGCAACCAAAATTCCACTCTTATTTACTGAAGACCCCCATTGTATCATCATCCTTTTCCAGTTAAGATTATAACCTTCGGCTTGTGTTACGTATGCGAGCCTTAACTGCCTAGCTCTACAATATCCCCTCAAAGAATGACAAAGCTTCTTACGGTGAAGGAAACAATGTATCTTCAGCTTCTGACTACTCACTTGTGGGAGAATGAATTTGAGTGGAATAAACCAAGGATTCAATATCAGAATCTGAAAAACCATCTTCAGAACAGGTTCCTTTTTTTTTCTTTTTTTTTTTTTTTTTTGAGGATGAAAGGAGGAAAATGAGGTGGATGAAGAGACATTAAGGATTTAAAAAGCCTTTGAGAAAATTTGTGCCCATGCTTAAAAGTAAACTGAGAATAACAGTGACAGGAGGAGAATCATGCTTTGTCTTCTGCTTTCACTTTTTGGGGGTATTTAGAGATGTAACGCAAAGAGAAGCAAACCCCTGATGTACATTCATAAGGGTACTTGATACATACCTTTGAACAGGAATCTGTGGAATACCTCCCTGTTCCTCAGATATAAATCAGCTGAAGTTCTCCCTTCATGACCCTGATGACTGTCTGATCAGTCAGAGGAGCTGTACCAGCACCCTGCGCCTTTTTCGTCCTTCAGACAGGTCTTGTCAGTGGAAGTAGTTGAGCAGTCTGTGGGGTTAACATGCGCCGCGACAGAGCTGTCTGACTCCAACCTAACAAAAGAAACTGTGCTTACTTCAGTTTCTTGGGCCTCTTACTGGTTGTTGTAGGACATCTGAAAGCAATGACTCAAGAGGCTTTCTTTAAAAGTCTGCTTTTTAATATAAAGTTTAAGAGGAGCTAAATGACTTCAGTTAGTCTTCATAATGAACATTTCGTATTGAAGTTATGTTCAGGTCCTAAACAGAACAAATAATTTGAATGGTCATCCCTGTAAATATCTGCTGACTTCAGTCACATTTCCCTCTCCTAGATAGCATGAAATATAATAGTTCTTAAAAAACACAAATCAGTGAAAAAAAGGTGAGGTCCCACATGCATTACTTTCCTGCCCACAACAAATACAAGTGGCACAGTCTGTACAGCTGACATACTGTGACAACACTGTCTTCATTCATGGACGGATGGCAAGAGTTCTGAGGATCTTTATCCCCATATGTCTCTTATGTACTCTCATACATATATCATAGACTGCAAGTACAGCACTACAGGAAGGAGCCTAAGCTTTTGTAGACTGTCTGGATATACTGTATCTTGGGCAGGCAACATCCCAATTATCAGCAATACTGCAACAGTGATCTAATGAACATACATTCCTTTTCCATCTGTCTGAGCTTCAATACCTCTGCAAACTTAGGATCTTCAGGTAGGAACGTGGGAAGACTCTGCCTCCTGGTAAGCATTTATGTGTAGGGCAGGGAACTCAGAGTAGTAAAAGTGTGTCTTATTGAACCTCTCCTTACCCCCCCCCCCCCAAAAAAGACCTTGATGTGGCTGGGAAGCCAGAAAGAAGGAACTCTGAGAACCATACACAAACACTACACTTATTTATGGTTTCTTAACTGTGTGGGAGGGCTGGAACAAGACACTACCGAGATCATATGGAAAACACATCAAAGGTGCCTAACAAGCAGCATGACAGAGTAATTGTAATTACATATTACAGTAAACTATTACAAATATATAAATAAAATACAAGAGTAAGATACAGTAAATGGATACACAGTTATTTTGTGTGTCATGTGAAGACACAGTAGATGAAATGGTAAAAGAACATGAAAGTCACAAGGTCCAAGCAACAATTAGGATGTCTGAGAATTCTTGCAAAATGTGAGGCCATCATGACATTCTGACAAAATTAATTGTTGGGCAGCACATGAGACAAAGAAATTTGAGATAATGCATTAAACTATTCAGTATCCCTAAAGTAAGCACATTTACATTCCTGAGACATGCACATTTGACTTTTTCTAGAAAAGGAAAGACTAACAGTACTTTCCTAAGGTAAAATATTTTATGGCACAGGTGTTAACTTGTTGAAAAGTTTTTCACAGACAGCTAGATAAAAATGGTGTCTATTCAGTTTGAGGTGCTATTAGTTCTGACAGAGGACAAACATTCACAAACTTCTTAACAAGTGGTGAGCAGTATCTATCATTAAGCAACTAGTTGGCTCTAGCAGTGGATAGGTAGCCATCATACCTTGCAAGTAGAAAAGCATTGTTGTTGTCTAAAACTAGCAAGGATGATAAAACATAAGAACCTTAATAAATACCTATGTTTAATAAAAGGCAGTAAAGGTGCCTATGGGGTCAGTTATGGTAAAATGTTGTCTAGTCTCTTATCAATGCCAAAAAAACACAATGAAAGATGTGTGACTTGCTTGAATTAACAGTAGATTTATTTGTAGACAAACTATGCCAAATCAAAGAAAAGTCATGTTACAAGCTTTCATAATTTATGACCAGCTATTAGTTCAATGTCATTTGCTTATAGGGTAATGCTTTAGCATGGTAGGTCCCATGCAAGAGGTGGAAAAAGTAGTAGGCCTAAAATAAATCCCTTGTGGAACTCCGATAGCGATTAAGCCTATATCCGTGAAATATGAACATCAGCTGTGAATGATCCATCAGACAGACAATTCTTGAACCATGAGTTGATTTCAACACACTCCACATTCAGCTTGACCAGTAATGGGTTTATAGTTAAATATTTGAAAGAAAAACCTTTAAGTCTAGAAAAAATGAACCAGTTAGTAAACCATTCCTCATATCTGAAAAGTTAATATGAAGACTACTTATTGCTATACTTAAGGGAAAAATCCATGTTATTGGACTATTTCTACATCAGGAAGCTAAACAGCTATAAATGAGCAATTAGAAAGGAGCTGTCTCAGAGTAGGAAAAAAAGCCAAAACAAGCATATGTGGTTTCTATATGGAAAAGAATAAAATAAATAAATAAAAAAAATATATATATATATATATATATACATACATACACACACACACACACACACACACACACACACACACACACACACACACACACACACATTTGCCATGAAACAGCATCAGAAAAAATAGTAACGAAGACAGAACTACAATAATGGAGCTAGGACTTGAGAGTTTTGCTTTTTGCACTTATGTCACTACCTGAAAATCCAGCGACTACAATAAGGGCTGTGTTGTAGCCATTTCTTATTTGAAAGAGTCTAGCTGTAGATAGATATGTTTTTCTTTCAGAATCTATTTGCTCAAAAGGACTATTTCCTGCTCCCTTGTGCAGTTTTATATTCTCTGTATATTTAATGGTTAACTGTACTGCTTAACTCATTAAGATTACTTGTTTTCTTTTAAAAAGCCTGTGGCTGGTTTAAACTCTTAACAGACAGGGCATTTATTGCTAAGTGGTGACAAGATACTGATATTCATCTTCAATCAGTCTGATCACAGTGAGATGCATCATTGTTTTGGTTCATAATTATTTAGCTTATTAGCAAGAATGAAAAAGTAAATGGGAGGTTTCTAGCCTGTATTTAAAGGAGGTAGGGTCACTGCAGTGGTGCCTGCAGTGTATGCCTTTGGCATCAGAAACCACTCTTACAAGACTGTGCTAGGAATCCGCATCCACTTTATTTTACAGGACCCTCACAGTCCCAAGTCAAGCATTCCTAGTGGACTCATGCAGCAGACAAAAAGAAAAGTTGAGTTTCCTTACTGAACCACTGGGGAGCCCTGCCACACACACTATGCTCTTGAAGTCATGGCCATTCACCAAAATTTCGGCAAGCCCCTTGCAGTCATGCTAGTTTAATTTTTCTGCATGTGTTGCACAACTTAGGGTGTCATGATAGTGTAAACTTCAGGGTGTAACCATAAGTAACAAAATGTTGGTATGGCAAGGTGGTGTTAAGGTGTGAATGACAGTATGAAACATGTAGCAGGTGAATACTGCCTACGAGAGCAGTTTTGCTCTTTAGCACCTTCAATGGCAATGAAAGTAGCAGTTTTCCTTGTGTCCCCATAAGGGTCACCGACCTGTCTACTCGGTGCACTTTGCAGGTGCTAACATGAGTGCATGAGAATCAGAAAGCCTTTTAACATAAGCTTGGCCCAGGGACATAATGTGTAGAAACATCTATTCACTAAGAAACATTCAATAGTTGGTGCCAGTTCTAATGGGATAGCAAAATGGCTCAAAAATAGAACCTAAGGAGTTATGGTGGGCAGCTATACCTCCTACAAAAAAGACCTGTCACAGTACTGTACCCCAGGGTTCAGTCCTTGGGCCACTCCTCTCTGGCATTTACATCATGGAGGTCAAAGTTAATGTTAAGGGTTTGATTAAGTGTGCTCAACTCCCCAGAGGACACCAAGATCCTTCAAGTGGGCCTTTCCAAAACAAACAGCTGGTGTCAAAACCAAGGAATAAAACTACATCCAAGATGTGTATAACTGTATCCTTTGGAAGGCATGACTCTCCTTGCAACTATCACAGAGATAACACGTCCACCAAAAACTTGATCTCATGGTCACCACGTGTACACTGTTGTAAGAAAGTCCTTTTTAATTGCTCAGTTTACTTAAAGGTAATTTGACCAGATCCAGGGATGTATTTGTTCCATTCAACCCAGCAATACTTAAGCCAATCATTGGACAGGTACCTACCAAAGAGGAGCATTATACTCAAACATGTTGGAGGGATAAGGCTTGTATCATAAAGAAAACAGTCTTCAACTTCATATTAAGCAAAGAACTTCTCTAATGCAAAAGTAATTTGGATGAATGGATGGGCAACTGCAAATTCACCCCCAATTTAGCATTTCTGTCCCTTAAGGATAAAAAACATGTGAATATCCCAACATATCCTTGCATACAAATAACTAGAGATACATTGAACAAAAGTATAAGGGCTAAAAACTATCATGGCAATGTAAGTCTAGGGTTTTTATTAGCCTGTCAGATCTGTAAGCCTAGTAAGTACCTATGAACCTACTGGAGTAACTGCCACACTAGAAACCTCAAATTTATGGGATGCAAACCCTGGCACCTATTATAAGCCTAACTTTTCTATGGAAGACAGTCAAGTAATTTCCCAGGCTTGTAGACCTGCAAGAGAAAGCTGCTTTCACTGAATGCTACACTTGTTTATGGAGGTATGGATGCATTTCAAAAGTTATGATTACTTCCTGCCTTCTCATAAAATTGTTCATATAAATCTGCATAGCTACTGTGCTTCTTGAAACACGTATTAATATTGTAATTTAGAGGTACATGCTAGCAGTCATACAAAGTACTGTGAGGCGTTCAAACAACAGGAGATTAACTTACCAAGAATGGATGACAGCTTTATATGTTGCCTCATCAACTTTAACCATAGCAGTAATGCAATTATACAGATGTCAGTTATGCGAGACAATGTACTTATTGACTTAAAAATGTTTTGTCACAAGTTAAATCTTGCTTAGGTATTTCCTGATGTTTCAATACAAAAAAGTGTGCTTTAAAAAACTAGCACATATAATCCAGCATTGACTAACACTTTGAAGGTCTTTGAGAGTAGTTGTGAAGATATAAGAAGGTTGGATAATGAGAAACCCTGGAAAATGTATTATAATCTTTCTTTTGATCAGCGTTCGGCTTTAGAATAGTTGAAGCAGCTCAAACATTTATGATTTATGAAAGCCGACAAGGGAGGGTGGCTAGTTATTATGGAAAAAGGTAAATATGTAGAGGCGACAGAAAAAATTTTGGGAATGGAATGGAGTATGCCATTGTCGATGCCCCTAGTGTTGGCCTGTTGTAGGAAAATATGGGCAGAGATGTACGAATTACTCATGGAAGGTTATATTTCTTCTGAGATATATGAATTTATGAAAATAGAGCATCCTTTGTTAGGGGTCCTTTTTGGGATCCCTAAGATTTATAAGGATTCCAATAATCCTCCGTTTCAACCAGTAGTTTCTTCACCAGAATGTGTGATGGAAGGAATCTCCTTGGTCCTTGACTATTTATTAAATCCCATAGTTCAAAAAATGGAATTTTATGTTAAAGATTCATGGGATTTTTTAAGTAAGTTCAGAGTGTTTAATTCTGTATATAGTTTCGATTCTAGAAAAAATGTTGTTTACAGTGGATGTCGGTTCCTTGTTCACTTGTATACCCCAAGACATGAGGAGGGAGTTTTTTAAACAATTTTTATTGGCTTTTACGTTGTTTTTTGAAAATGAAGTGCATGTTTGTTAGGTATTGTTGGAACTTCTTTTGTTTAGTAATTATATTTTGTTTAACAAAGTAATTTATAACCCACTGAAGGGAGTGGCCATGGGGTCGGCTGCAGCCCCGGCGTATGCAAATTTGGTGCTGGGGCGGTGGGAGCAAAAAATACTGAAACCTGCCATGGCCAAATTTTTAGTTAAGTTTTATGTTAGATTTGTAGATTTGTTTTTTGTGATTGAAGGTACTGAAAGAAAATTTCATGACTTTGCTATGAATATTAATGAACAGTCTGATTTGTTTTAAATTTATAAAGGGTGATGTAGGTTTGGAAGAGAATTTTCTGGGCATCACCGTTAAATGGGAACCTCTTATTGGTAAATTTAGTAGCAAGATTTATAGGAAAAAGTGCCTTTGTAAATAGTTACCTGCATTATGATGGCAATCACCCGACATACATGAAGAACAATATTCCCAAGGGGCAACTAATACGTGCCTCAAGGATGACATCTGAAGATGTAGTTTTCAACAAGGAGGTAGAATTAATTGTGAATATGCTTGTTGAGAGAGGTTATAAGGAAGACATGCTACACAAGTTGGTGAATTAAATTAAAAGACGTAGGTATATAGATTTTCCCCCTATTTTGAACTCGGTGTTGATCACCAAGGACAATGCTAGGGGAAATGGCTCTGAAAGTATTGTTACACAGGACACCTTTTGTTTGGATATGTCAGCTGATAGCTGTAACATAGTATCCATCATTGGGAAGAAATGGATTATTATTAAGGGAAATTCTGAATTGTTTAGATTGGTGGGTGATAAACCAAAAATAGAAGTTATGTTCTTACCATAACGTTCCATGTTAGTTGTCTTCTTCTCGCCTTCTTCTTGCTGGATGGGTTCGGAGCCGACCTCGGCTCCGACTCGGCCACTCTAAAAGCTCGAGAGTTGGTTCCACCGGCTCGAGGCTCCCCTTATATCCCACAATGCTAGGCGAGAGTTACCTCAGATCTCGTTTGTAAGCTAACCCCAGCTTATAAAAGTAACAGAATAACTCTAAACAGAGTCCACCTCTAACAACAGGAAGAAAGAAGGGTGACCTACATCCTGAACCAGGAAATATGCACAACAGCATATGCCTAAGAAAGAGGTGGTAGAAAGAGAGGTCACAATCACAACTCCTCTAGGTCTGTCCAGGCCAGGGGAAGGAGGGTGGGAAGAAGAAGGCGAAGAAGACAACTAACATGGAACGTTATGGTAAGAACATAACTTCTATATGTTAAGTTGTCCATCTCGCCTTCATTCTTGCTGGATGGGACCGCGTCCCTAGCACCTTGTCCCGGGTGGCCTAACGGAACAGACTCCTGAGAACAGTGGAACCAAAGTTAGCTCTATGCCTAGAAGCTAAGTCCAACTTATAATGAGAAATGAAAGTGTGAGGAGAAGCCCAAGTAGCAGCTGCACAAATGGTGTCAATAGGCAGTCTGTCTTGGAAGGCTAAAGAAGTAGCCAAAGCTCTGGTGGAATGGGCCTTAGGTTTATTAGGCAGTTTTTGGTGTCTAATTTCATATACAAGGGAAATCAAAGATGTTAGCCATCTGGATAATGATACCTTTGAAACTGAAAGTCCCTTTCTGCTTTCCATAGGAGACAAACAGCTGATCAGATTTTCTGAATTGTTTTGTTCTATCCAAGTAGTACCTCAATTGACGATGAACATCCAGGCAGTGTAATTTTTGTTCAGACCTATTGGAATATTCTGGAAAAAGACAGGAGGTCAATGCTTTGATTTAGATTTGACGTCGAGACCACCTTAGGCAAAAAGGACGGGTTAGTTCGTAAGGATACTCTGTCCTTATGAAACAATAGATAAGGAGGTCGACAGCTGAGTGCTTGAAGCTCTGAAACTCTTCTAGCTGAAGTAATAGCTACCAGAAAAGAGTCTTCCATGATAGCAATTTTAAAGAACAGGAGACTGCAGGTTCGAAAGGGGGAAGAATCAAAGAAGCAAGTACTAAATTTAGGTCCCAAGGAGAAGGAGGATTTCTTATAGGAGGTCTGAGAAGAAAAACTCCTTTCAAAAAGGCTCTGCAAAGCTTGTGGGACATTAAGGCAGATTCAGAAATACCCACATGAAAGTTAGAAATAGCTGCCAATTGAACTTTAAGAGTAGAGGGAGATGAACCTGCATGGAAGAGTTCAGCTAGAAATTCAAGGACTAATTGGATGGAAGCAGTGAAAGGATCTATGTCCTTTCCTTGAGCCCAATGTGTGAAGCGTTTCCACTTACTCAAATAAATCTTCCGAGTGGAAGATTTATGGGAAGCTATCAAAATATCTCGAACGGAGTGAGATAATTGAGGAAGCCTGGCTAAGGTTGGAACTGGAGGAACCAAGCAGTGAGGTTCAGAGAGGGGAGGGAGCGATGAAACTGACCCGACTGATGGATCAAAAGATCTGGAACTAGGTCCAGATTCCACGGTCGCTCAAAAGAAATCGATGTAGAAAGGGGAACCACACCTGTCGAGGCCAGTAAGGAGCAATGAGGATCAATGAGGCCTTCTGAGCGATAGCTTTCTGTATCACTTGAGAGATTAGTGGGAAGGGAGGAAATGCATACAGAAGTCCCCGGGCCAAACTTGGACTAGAGCATCTCTGCTGGGTTGGCCTGGTAAAGGGAATAGAGTGAAATATTCTCTGCACTTGCTGTTTTGGGGAGTAGCAAAAGATCGCAGCAAGGCTGACCCCACTTGAGGAAAATTTCTCTCACAACAGAGTCTTTCAGAGACCACTCGTGAGGCATGAGGATAGCTCTGCTCAACTTGTCCGCAATTTGATTGGACTATCCGGGCATGTGCGTTGCTATGAGAAACCGCTGAGAAGAAATCGCCCATTGCCACAATCTGAGTGCTTCTCGACACAGGGGGTATGACCTGGTTCCGCCTTGTTTGTTGATGTACCACACTACAGACATATTGTCTGTCTGGATTGCAATCATTCCCAAGGGAAGAGAGTCTTGAAGGGCTTGCAACGCTAAAAGCACTGCTCTCATCTCCAGAACATTTATGTGCAAGTGGCATTCGTTTGGTTGCCATGTGCCCTGGACCGTCCTGCCCTGATAATGCCCCCACCCGATCAGGGAGGCATCCGTTGTCAGAGTAGCAACCGGAGGGTGGAACAAAGGGTCTTCCCAACAAGAGCTGAGGAAGACATCCACCACATGAGATGATTTTTGCACGCTTGCGTGATCATAATGGTGTGAGACATTGGAAGTTGCTGGTATGACCATTGAGTAAAGAGCATCCATTGAAGGATCCGCATGTGGAATCTGGCTAATGGAAGCAGAGGTATGGCCGCCATAATTCCCAACACTTTCAGAACTAACCTGGCTTTGATTCTGTTGTTGTTGAAAAGGAGAGAGACCAGTTTGTGAATGTCTGTTATTCTCTGATGTGTTAGTCTCGCAGACATGTTTACTGTGTCTAGATTTGCGCCTATGAAAGTAATAGCACGACAAGGCGACAAAACAGACTTTTCGCAATTTATTGAAATGCCTAACTTTTGACAAATGCGAAAAGTGTAATCCCTGGCCATCAGAAGGAGATGCTTGGTGGGAGCTGTGAGGAGCCAGTCGTCCAAATATGGAAACACCTGGAATCCTTGTCGTCTCAGGTGAGAAGCTACCACTGCCATGCATTTGGTAAACACCCGGGGGGCAGTGGTGAGACCAAAGGGCAGGGCCCTGAACTGAAAATGACTGGTTCCCAGCCTGAAGCGGAGGAATCTTCTGGAGCGTCTGTTCATTTTATGTGATAGTACGCATCCTGAAGGTCTATAGAGCACATCCAGTTTCCTTTGCCCAAAAGGGGAAGGATGGATTGCAGCGTGACCATCCGAAATCTTGTTTTCTTGACTGATCTGTTCAAGATACTGAGATCCAAAATTGGTCTCCAGTCCCCTGTTTTCTTTGGAACTAAAAAGAACCTTGAGTAGATTCCGGATCCTTGCTGGTCTGCTGGAACTGGCTGAATTGCTCTTTTGCAAGCAGTTTTGAAATCTCCAAAACCGCTAGATCCCTTTGAGCGGTGGAACATCTGGAAGGGATTTTTGATTGATTTGGAATGCGAAGAAAGGGGATAGAATAGCCTTGAAATGATGGACTGTACCCATTTGTCTCGAGTCAGGGATAGCCAGGCTTCTGGGTACAGTGACAATCTTCCCCGACTGCCTCCGAAGGTGGGCAGTCGGGCAACACCTCAGGGATGCTGAAAGGGCTTGTCAGGAAGGCTTCCCGATTGCCCTGGTTCTGCGGACCCCCTGCCCCTAGGGCGTCTACCATTGTTATTCCCGCCTCTGCCTCTGGCGGGAAACGACTCTGTCGTCCGCAAAGTCCCTTGAGATTGTTTACGGAACCACATCTTTCCACCTTTCTGGCCTTTGGGGTAAGGCCTAGAAGGAGTAGAAAACAGACTCAGACGGCAGAAAGGGTCTTGCCATCAGTTTCGCACCTAGTCAAGGTTTCTTTCACTTGAGGACCAAAGAGAGATGATCCATCAAACGGGGGTTAGTGAAAGACGTCTTGAAGGGGTCCAAAATTGCAGAGCCGCAGCCAGGCATGCCTACGTAAGGCCACACCTGTCCCTGCGGCTCTACTCGCTCCATCAGCCGCGTAAGAAAGAAGGCGCATGGAGGAGTTGGTTATGGAGTTAAGGGTAGCCAGCTGCGTGTTCATCTTATCTTGAAAACCCGCAGCTGTCGGGTCCTTAACATTTCACTCGCTTCCTTGATCAAGTCCCTTTGAAGACGCAGTAAAATGGCATAGGTAGTTCAGCGACGCATGGTAAATGTCGCTGACGAGAACATCCGCTTCCGCACCTGTCCATGGACCTAGATTCCTTGTTAGGTGGATGGACAGGTACTGAAGGATCAGCTAGCTCCTTCTTAGTGGCAGCAGCTACCACCATAGCATCCACAGAAACTCCTTTTGTTAAGAACTGTTTGTCTGCTGGTGCCGTTATGAACTTGGAGGGCCTCCTGGGAGTGGGGTCCACTGAATCAGGAGCCGTCCATGCCTTCTTAGCAACCACCTGCATGAGGGGGTCAAAGGGGGGGGACACCCAGGAGGTGGAAGGGCGAGAGCCAAATGCCTCAAGATACACAGATTCATCCTCCGAAGGGTTGAGGGCTGGCCAATTTCCCCTCTGCTTCAGGATCTCTAGAATGTCTGCAAATGAGACATCTTCAGAAGGGGAACGGGGGGAACCCTCAGAATCATCCAAATCTGTGTCAGACGTGATGGACTCAGGTGAGTCAATGTGTTTCCTCTTACACTTCCTCTTCCGAGGGGGCTCTTCTGCCAAATCAGGAGAGGCCTCGGAAGAGGATGAAATCCCACAGGGGTTCCTGAGGAGCTGGCTCTCTGCGGTCCGGGATGAGGGAGTGAGTCGACTTGACCTGAGGCACCGTGAGGGAGGGGCGGACGGAGCCGACTGTGGAGTAGAGCCAGGCTCTAACACACTCTGCATGACCTCGAATGCACCCCTGTCAGGCAAAGCCAGAGGTCCCGCTCCGAGAAGCTAAGAACCTCCCTCGGCACCGACAGTGATGGCTCGAGGCGATGTCGGAGCCGAACTCACCAGCGCCAAGCACCGAGAGGGAGAGGGGGTCGGACAAGGGTCCGATGCCACTCACCCCTCGAGCCGACGAGGGAAGTCCGGCGCCGAGATTCTTCCAAGGAAGAAATCGGAGCCGACGGAGCCGAAGACAATTGTATCGGCTCCGACGCTATCACAGTCTCGGTTCTGGCGACCCGCCCGAGCTCAAGAGAGTCGAAGGAGGAATATATTGATGGACCGGGGCAGGCATCGACTGATGAGTCGGGCTCTGAAGCATCTGGGCCAGTGCCTCGGACTTAAGAAGTCGACTCACTACCCTCTGAAGGTCATGATCCGACAGCCTCGATGACCTAGAGGAGTGAGATCTTTGGCTCCGTTCAGACAGCAGGGGAGATCCTGGAGCCGAATGAACGGAGCCAAGAGATGGTGACCTGGACCTCTTCCTAGTTGTCGGCTCCGAAGGTCTGGTCGGAGCCGACACGGGAACTTCTAATACCTCGGCTCCAGCCGGAGCCGAGGGAACCACAGAAACTGTGGACTGAGACTCATCGGCTCCAGCCGGAGCCGATGTACACAGAGGTTTAGAAACCTTAGGTCTCGGCTCAGTTGTCGGAGCCGAAGACCTAGATGCCTTAGAGGGCTTCCCTGTAGATACAGAAAGGGAATCCTCTGGCTTGAGTAAGCCCCTTAAAATTAATTTATTTTTTCTTTCCTGCAGGACCCTGGGGCTGAAGCCATGGCACACAGCACAGGAGTCCTGCAGGTGCAAAGGTCCCAGACAGTAGACACAAGAAGTGTGAGCGTCTGTCAGAGACATTTTCTGACAGCACGCATCACACTTCTTGAATCCGGAGACCTTTGCTTCTTTAGACATATCTACAGGTGTAATCACACACACAGTCACAAACACACTAATTACACCCTGTCTAGTTTTAAAAAATAATAAACCACTAACTAGGTTTTTAAAGAAAAATAACACACACTCTCAACTAGGGAAAGAAAAAAGGCCTGTAGGCCCAAGGGAAGAACTTAAAGTTCTTGAGGGAAAAAAACAGGAATTTTTAAGAAAGGGGATAAGAATTTCTAAACTAAGGGAAATACGTAAAAATATTAAAATTAAAGGGGTTTTAATAGACTAAGTACACAAGAAAAGTCACTTACCAAGAACCGGTAGAAAACCAACACCTCGATAGCTGTAGCGGCAAACGAGATCTGAGGTAACTCTCGCCTAGCATTGTGGGATATAAGGGGAGCCTCGAGCCAGTGGAACCAACTCTCGAGCTTTTAGAGTGGCCGAGGTCGGCTCCGAACCCATCCAGCAAGAATGAAGGCGAGATAGACAACTTAACATTTTGTGTTTAAAAAACTTTTAATTTGAAAAGGAATTTACAAATAGATAAATTTGTGGGTGACAATATGGTTATAGTGTTAAAATCAAAGGAATGTACAAATGTGGTTTTTGTGTAGTATGTAGGTAAATTCTTGAAGGCCCTTTTATAGAATTGACACATTTAGATAGAATGCTGCCTGTTAGGGGAGTTGACAACTGCAAAACTCGGGACTGTTTACATAGCTATATGCTCATTTTGCAGAGTTTTACACAAAAATATCCACCAGAAGTTTAGGCCAAAGAATTAAAGAACACCTATATGCCATTAGGGTTAAAAATCTGAATAATGCATTATATAGGCATACGGTTAGGTGTCCAGAATATAATTTTTTTTTTTCTGTTTTGGAGCATGTGCCAAGGAATTTGAGAGGAGGATGTTATAAAGATAAAATTGAACAAAGGGAGACTGCATACCAGTTAAAATTGGGGGCTGATAAACAGCCTGGTATGAATAATTCTACCAATATAAAGTGTTTCCTGAAGAAAAGGAAGTTAAAATTTTACAAAATCTCACATTTGTGAGGTTTTGAATAGTATTATTATTGTATATGAAATGTTTTTTCACGTTTTTAATTCTTAATAATATACCCATGTTCTTTTTAGCAATATTATGTGTTGTAAGTTCTTTGAATTGATTCTTTATTTTTTTAAAGGTGTGGCGTTTAATCTTATATAAGAACATTGTTTAGTGCTGTTTGGTGGTGTTCTGAGGAAGTTCCTGTTGGGACGAAAGCGATAGTAAAATAATTTTTTTCGGTACATACGGAGTATTTTTGGATCCAGTTCCACTTGGTTAGTGGTTATTTTTGTGTGGAGTTTTTGTGCTGCTCCATCTCATGGAATTCTTTTTTATTATGATTAATACAAATTAGTAAAGTAGTAAGTTAAGAAAAGTAAACTTACAAGAGACAATAAGATTAAGTTAAAACATTTAACTTATAAATATATGCATAGGAAAATGAGAACTTTTATGTCCTTCTCATTGCCTATAGCCAAAATAAAAAGAAGATTATATTTTTTTTTTACTAATGGTCATTTGCTGCATCTGTGTTTTCTGTTTCTTCTTTTTAACATCTGCCCTGTTAGCTTTTTCTGATAGACATTTAGAGTTGGAAAGAAATCCAGTCCATGTCATCTGTTAAGGAGAGGACATTATTATTTTTGATGAAGATCACCTCTTCTAAGGTGCTGAAGATGCTAACTCCAGAAGAAATGTATTTGTATTTTGTTGAAGAAATTAACTGAGCTTTGATATTGTTTTAAGTGCTTTAATTAGTGGCCCGGTTTTCTTAATTCCATCATCTTAGATGAGTAGTCATTATCAAATATGATAGTAGATTGTTCATACTTTACTGGAGTTTTACACCAAGCAGAGTTTAACACCAACTCTTTATCCAAATGTGAAAGAAATTTAACAACTACTGCTCTGGGAAAAGCAGAAGAGACTAAAGGATTTGGTTTTCCAAGTGATCTGTGGGCTCTTTCATTAACTATGATAAACTTGCCTAAAGATTGTGTTTTGGTAACCAGACTGTCTGAAAGAAAATGTCATCTCCTCCTCCTTTTTCTTGTAAGTCAAAAATCCTCATTATTCCTTTCATTGTTTTCCAGATCATCTGCCTTTTTTAGTAACCAAGTATTATACTTTTTTAATGTCTCTGAAAGTCATTTTCTTTAAGACAATTATCTAGGTCAGTTAAAGACTGCGGTGGTGGTGCTGTGGTAGCGTTGTCGCCTCACAGTTAGACATTGCCCGTTCGATTCTCAGTTAGAGTGTCTTCTGTGTGGCGACATGCTTGAATGGGCGTTCCTTCATTGAAGGTTGTGCGTTAGGCCTGGCAAGCCAGCATGTAAAAATCTACTGCCAATCATTAGTGGACCGGAGTTCCGCTGTGGCGACCCCTAACCGGGAAAAGCCGAAAGGCACAAACAAACAAACATCTAGGTCAGTTAAAGCATATTCAAGATCTGAGACTTTTGATTGTAATTGCTGACATAAGTCCATGAGAATAGAGATTTTGTTGAAATCCATCTATTTTGGTTGATAAATCTCATAGAGCAGACATTACTTGATGCAATTCTTTCTTTAAAAGTCCGTATGATTGTTTTTAGAGCTACTCATTCTTACTTGTTGATATATTTGAAGTAATTGATTCCCAATGATAATTTGACAGGAAATAAACAAAATTATCTCAAAATTTAATATAATAAGGAAGATCAAAACCAAAACTGGACACAACCACCACAATGTTATAAGACCAGTATTTAATATCGAAGTAAAACAAAAAGATAAAATAAGCGCTTTCATATGCTACACAGGCATGCTTCTTCAGATTTCACAAACACATTTTCAAACAATTCTTAAATACTAACTGCACAACCAAATAATTGAATAATGGATTCAATAATTGAATTCAATAACTGATTGATTGAGCAATCAATATTTTAAGACAACCAGCTCCTAGTTGAAAGCCAGATAGAAAGTGAATCATATATAATGAAATGTGTGTATGTATCACATTACTCTATCCAATATAAAGAAAATATATAAAATATATATCAAAACACTATATACTAAAATACGTGTACTGACGTACATCTAAACCCAGGGAATAAATTTGGGTCCTTAGGCATGTCCAGCACTTATAATTCATTACCTCTTAAAACATTAATGGATGACATATTGATAATATATATATTATATAATATAAAAATATAAAAATATAAATATATATATATATATATATATATATATATATATATATATATATATATTTGAATCCAAA